>NW_022689540.1:762333-773594 GCF_011630105.1 Anneissia japonica | reverse complement strand
ATATATATATATTCATATATATTCTTCATTATTCACATGTAATCATTAAAGTGGTCTATATTACTTTTCATGCATTTTTGTTTTATAAGCTAGTAAAACAAGAATGCATGAAAATATTATATACTGCTTTAATGATTGTTATGTGAAAAATGAAGATTATGAGGACATTATTCCGTGCTGTAAAAACTTTACTATTATCGTTATAAATAGCTGGTTCGGAGGTTACATAGGGACACTCAACATGTATCACTGTAGCAACTTGTCAACTCTTTGCTGCAGGTGGATGATATGCTATTTGTTATGAGATGAAAACTTGAAAAATAAATTCTTATATTTGAATTGCTTTGTACAGGTCGATTTTGATTTGGAAAATTTTGAACGATATAGTATTTGCTCGCAATTTAAACAGCCACATTTGATAATACCTTTTCTTTAAATATATTCTCTTCATCTATAGAGTACAACAGTCATGTCGTCACAAAACCAGGTGGTGCCCTTTGTTGTCAATTAGAGGGTTACCGTTCATTACGCCTGAATTACTTCATAATCTTAATGGGTTAGAATAGGTTTTCTGAAATAGGCATTTTAAAATCTAATAATTTACCATCAAAATGTACTAAAAACATAAAGGCTCGCATTATAGTTATCGAACACACATTTAATCATCAATCAAAATTTACAAAGAAAAACTAAAATACAACATCTTAATAATTACGTTAGAAAGTGGAATCAATGGTTTTTCAGTGGAGAAAATGCCATCCGGTTGAACACATTTTGTGTCGCCAATAGCAACTGAGTAGTATCACCTGGTATTGTGACGTATCACTGTAGTACTCTATGCACAGATTATTCTGATAAAAAGATCCCTCTGTTTCTTCTAACTACATCTCTATTCTCACTTCCTTCGGCATTGTTCCATTCGACTGTCACCACAAATATTATACTTTATGTTCTCTTGCTAAAATTACTCAATCACCTGACCATGCATTACATCCATTTCTGCCACCTCGATCCCGTCACATCCCCTCCTTCTGACATTAAAACCGCTCTTTTATTATAGGCCCTAATTGCGTCGTTGTAAATTACCCCTTGTATATATTTTATGTTTTGTATTTATTGTTCATGTTTGGCGGCTAATAGCCCTAGGCTTGATGGCTGATGTAGCAATAAAATTTGAATTGAATTGAATTTGAATTGATATATCAAGACTGTCCTGAAAAAATAGTATATTTTATTATTCTTATATTTCTTCAACCAATATCAACCTGGTAACAAATTTCAACTGTATCTTCTTTTGTGTTTTTTAAATTGATTCTGTGGTATTGGTTGGATAGATCCTTAAATTGGCTGGTAATAAATTTAAGGATTTTTTAATTAAAAAGTCATTAAATAGTGAAGACTGAGTTGTTTTCATCTGTTTTTCTTCATTGGAAATATTTTTAAATGAGAAGTTGATTAAGTTTTTGCAATTTTAATACATGTAGTCAATTAAAATAATTGGCTTCAAATCTGTCCCATTTTTTAGAGCTTAAATTAAAGATTGTTTCAAAAATCTTCTTTATTGATAGAAAATTGTATGAGTACGATCAGTGAAAACACATCTCTATCACATTTTATACAAATCTATAGATTTATTTATGTATGATTTACATTGAATTTATGAAAAATATAAATTTATAATTCTTTCATATTTAGATTTACTGTAACTATTATTTTGATATCATATTTGTGGTATTTTATGTTTTGTATTTACTGGTATTTTATATACTTTTTGTATATTTATCTTTTTCCCTATTTCTTCATTTTTATACTTCATATTTTAAATAAACTAAGTTTATATCAGTTTATTGAACCACTGACTAAAAAGTTCTTCCTCATAATTCAAGTGTTGAAATGCAATGTTGTTTGCTGGTTGTAGCTTTCAAGCTTTCTTTGTGTTTTCGATGTCAGTGCCCAAATCTGATTGATCTTATTTAGTATTATATCTCATGGATGTACAGTTTCAGACTTTTATTATTCTTAATACAGTGTTGTTATCTCCTTATGAATGCATCTGAAAGTGACCATAAAAGAATTATGTGATACATCATCACAGTCAATTCTTAGTGTCACACAGATGTAAAGGATTTTACTCTGTGAAGGAATGATCTTATAATGCATTCGTAAATTTACTCACAGAATATTATTGAGGTCATCTGCGTGGATTTTCCTATATTTTACAATTTAAAAGAATGACACAAGCCATAGCCAGTAAGAAAATAATAGTTGCAAGAAAACTTCACATGTGACCTAATTTTTCAAATGCAAATGTTACCACCATATTTAAGATTCAAGTTTTATGTTTTTCCCAGGATAATTCTCAGTAAGAAATACTGCAATATAATCAGTAGTCAACTTTATCATTTTCCTGTAAAGAGATAATATAATAGTTAGTGATTTGGTTTTTATGGGATTTTTTTATATCTCATATTCCTGAGTATTTTAGCAAGTTTGAGGTGCTATACAATGATAAAATTGATCGTTTCAAATGAGCTCGGTGATGCTTTCAATTTTATAGAAAATTATTTTCTAATTACCGGATAGTAATGATTGATTATGCAATTTATGCATTCTGTATAAATTTCCTTTAAATGATGCAATTTTTTATGCAGTTTTTGTATAAGCAATCTTTTGAATACTATATGGTCTTTTAAAAGTATGCAGAATCAACTGAGATTTCAATAAACTAAGAGTGAGATTATTCTAGGCTAGAGCAGAAATAAACAGACCAGTGTAGTTTGGTGGCTGAGGTACTGTCCAATCAGGTTCTGTAGTAGTAGTATACAGTAGGTGTTATTTTTTGGTGTAACACGCTGAGGGTAACCCACTATTAAAGTAGGCCTACAAAGACCTGTTTTAATACAGAATAGTTCCTCTGATGGTTAATTGGACTTTATACCTGGAGACAGTTCTCTACTCTTGCCAGAAGAGTGTACAGCATTCTTTAACATGCTCTTAGATGGAACACATTTCTGACAGGACCAATAGGTTAAACACATCTCACCTGAAAGACGGGTCACAAGTGTAACTTGTATTTTAGTCCTCCAGCCTTCATGAGAGCAGCAATTACAATTGAACCAGGAACTGGATATCAGAAAGATCTTTGTGTTTTGGTGCACACACAGTGGTTAACACAGTTTAGCCAATTGAACCTATACTACAGTCCCTTAACACTTAACATTAAGGGAAGAAGTATGGTCCTAGAAAAAAAGCATGACCATAAGGGGCACAATTTTGGAAGAGGGATAGTCTTGTAAAATATACATTCTAAGTGCAGTTCTTTGGCACTTAATACAATAATAAAGTTATTTTTGATTCTTGATTAATGTGTCAGCATCTGGTTTAACTTCTTATGGTTATGGTTATAAATTTTGAACTACATACTTTCTATATATATGCTGATAGATATAAATAGATACAGGGGTAGATAAATAACTTTACTGAAAAACATTATTGAGAAAAAAACTAATTAAGAATATTAACAGTTGAAAATGAAATTTACTGGTTAAAAAATTTTTAATAAAATTGTTGTTTGATCAACCGAGCTTAAAAAGAACATAATTTGAAGAGGCACACTAATGTAAACAACAAAATCCTTAAATTGTTTGAACATGAATAATGTCTGTCGGCTGTCATGTTCTAGTACTGAAGTACAAAGTGTATACTGTACATTAATCTGGTATTTGCCTATCCATACTTAAGGTTAGGGGTGGAGTATGCCCTCATTTATTATCCTTAGAATTATAATGAATAGTGTGGTATACCAAGTTTTATTGGCTGTGTGCCAAAGAATATAAATAATACTAATATTGCTTTTAAATGATGATACTGTGATGATGATATTGATGATGATGACAATAGCAGTACCCATCATTGCAATTGTTTATCTTAAAGTCAGACTCCGGAGGAAAACATTTTTTGATATGTTGTAGAACTGATTTTTCTAAGACAGAAAAAAGTTGTTTGACGAAAAACTGGGGAATGGTGAATGAGATACAGATTTTTTAATATTTAAAAACTGGGGGGAAAAGGGGCATAACCGCCCATTTTTACACCTTTTCCCCCAGTTTTTAAATATTCAAAAATCTGTATCTCATTCACCGTTGCTAAGTTTTTGATCAAACTACTTTTTTCTGTCTTAGAAAAATCAGTTCTACAACATATCAAACATTTTTTTTCCTCCGGAGCCTGACTTTAAAAGTTGGTTGAGATTACAAATTTCTCTTTTTAACCAGTCTCATGCCATTAACAGGTTAACTCTATCATTGTAAATTACCCGCATTGCATTATGTTTATTTACTGCAGGGTATATGCACAGAAATTAATACAAAATTATGTTTTAGTATTATAATTTTTACAGTAGATACATATGTAAATGTATAGATATAAGATAGCCTACGTAATAATTAAGTTATTGACAAGGTTATCATTGACATTAATACACTGTGTTGCAGACAATAATGCCTGTGGTATTGATAAATTTATTTTCAATGGTTGTGTGTGTCATGTATCATAATTATAATTTTTGTAAATGCAGCTTGCTTGGAATTGTTTAGTTCAATTTTCCCATTGCGTTTTTAATGACCTTATGTGTGCCCTACCAACTGAGAAGACAGTGGCATACCACAATGCCTATGAACTCTTATCTATACTCTAAGTTAAAAAATTCTTGATAGTCCCTGCAAACCACAACCATTAAAATATCAATAAAACTTGGAGTGATTAAAAAAGAGAAGAGATTAATGGTAAAGCACTAACATGTACTCTTGTGTGAACCCTGTTAGGGACAATAAATCTAAAAAAAAATCTGTTGTTGTTATCACAGATATCCTCGTTACTCAAAATTAACCAAAATTTTAACTAAGCCATAGGTGCCTATATCTAATGATATTTTTTTTTCAGCTAATTCATAGATTTTATTATCTTTTAACATTTAATATTGGTCATTCATATTTTTACTTACTAAATGTATAGATGATTTACGCTAAGGGTGTGCCACTGGCAATTAACGTAAGTTATTTGAGTACCCTTCAAATGATCCTTTTTGTTGCTTTTGTGCTATTAAATTCTAAAGCAAAAGAACATTAAAAAATGTAAAGGAGGTATGGTGATCTTGGGAATATATAAAAACCTTGGGTGCAGAACACAGTGTATAGTACATTCAGTTATAAAAATGCAAATACAATTTTAGTTAAATGCAACTATTGGCATATATAAAACAACGTATGCAAATTTATTGGACGCAATCTTTCGTACGCTTATTTATTTTTATCTATTCTTTAGGCCATTCACCTTCGCTGCATGTTTTTATTGTTGAGGCTATATCAATATTAGAATAATAACATTTTTATTATGAGCCCATTGAACCATGCTTTACAACAGAAATATATAAAAAAATTGAATTAATGATTGGAAAATCTTCTTGTATGGTAAATAAAATGTTCATTTGTCTGATTTATAGGCTTATGAATGATGGGAACAGAGAAAGAGCGAAAATAGTGACGACAGTTTATTACTGTACATGTGTTATGTAGCATAGTTCAAGTGAATAATGAACAAACTGCATCTTTTCTTTTTAAGCCAGGTTCCAGAGGGAAAAAAAAATGTTATATGCTGTAAACCTGATTTTGCTAGACACAAAAATTGTTTTATGAAAAACTCTGAGACAGTTAGTTAATGAGATACAATTTTTGGATACTTAAAAACTAGGGAAAAATGGTAGAAACAAGGGTGGTTTACAACCCCTTTTTTCCCAGTTTTTAAATATTCAAAATCTGTATCTCAATATATTTAGGGAAGGAATATAGTCCTGGAAAAACAGCATGACTCAAATTTTAACATAAGGGGCACAAGTTTGGAAGGGGGACAGTCTTGTAAAATATACGTTCTAAGTGAAGTTCTTTGGCACTAATACAATAATAAAATTATTTTTGATTCTTGATTAATGTGTCAGCATCTGATGGTTATAAATTTTGTAGGCTACCACATACTTTCTATATATATGCTAATAGATATAAAAAAGTACAGGGATAGATAAATAACTTCTACTGAAAATCAGAAAAAAAAAATGAATTAAGAATATTAATTACATATCAAACAATTTTTTTCCTCCAAAGCTTGACTTTAATGTATTTATATTTATGTATGTGACATTAATTTTCTATTAACACATTAACATCAAATTAACCAGTGCTACTGTTATTAAAGTATATTTTCATACAATTATTAAATTGAATTGTTTATTAAAGCCCCATTCCCGGCAAATTTCACTAAAAACTGATTTTTTTTAGAAAATATGCATTTGCATTACTCCAATTATTATAAATCATGGAAAAATATTGGCATGAATTTTAGTTTTACGCAAAAGAATAAAAAAAAAAGAGAAATACAGACTATTTCTCATAAAATAGATGTGTATAAGAGACAGAAAATCAGCTGTATAACATAACAATTTTTCTCCTCAGACTTGTTTTGAAACCATGCTCCAGAGGAAAATCTAATGAGATTAGTTTTTGTACTTTGCATCTCGCACAATGCGGTCGTTCGGTTAGGCTGAGATATGTTTGTTTAAGTGTCAAAATCTCAGTCAGAATCAGTTTTTTAACAAATTTGAAATAATTCCTGTGAAATATTATATTCACAACTGTCAATACTAGCAACGAAAAATATCATGTCGGCCGTTTTTATGTGTGATAACAGAACCTAAATCGAGGTAAGGCTAGGCCTAGCCTAGCAGCGTTGGGTAGGCTAATGTTTTCGGCGCCTACGATAATTCTTCTCACGACCTATCGCAAAATCAACATGAAAAATTCATCCACATTTATTTTTTGTGTGGAACACAAAAAATCTAATTTCAGTCTTATTTTACATTTTTTTCATTCTTAGGAATGTCTAAATTCAGTTAAACTAGCAATTCCGTATTATATTTATAAATCTTTATAACATTATACAAAAATTAGATTTTTCTTAAAAACTGAAATTTTGCCGGGAATGGGGCTTTAAGTTTATTACGTCAACACAGACAGAATATACTTTTGTTTGTTTATGTTTGAGCGATGACAGTTACTGAAGTCTTGCGCATATTAAGCCAGGCACTCTCTGCACCATGGATAACACCATGACGCACGCGCAAGCATGATTTTTAATGACGATCCATTCAGACTGTTACCCATAATAAGCAGATGGCATCACATCATCCATCGCTCAAAGGAAGCAGAGTTTGATTTGACCTATGACCGTTATACAATGCAGTTGAGTGTTCAGCTTTAGTGGTAGTGTTTTTATTGTTGGTTTAAGATTTGATTGATATTAGATGACAATAGTTGTAATTGATATACAATTACAGAGCACATAATGGCCGAGTGGTAAACAGGGATACTACAACCTACAGCCATATCGGCCCGCTCGCCTATGGTTCTGGTGGTAGAACAAGTCTTCTCGGATAAGGACTATAAACCATACAAGCACTTTGTATTCATTGGCAAAAAGCGCTATATAAATTTCTGTATTTAGATTTTAGATAATAATTGGTCTCTGTTCTTCAACAAATGTACAGTGAAAAACAAAATTTACATCATGGTGTACACTCAGATTAACATGATGAATACACTGCAATCCACAGCATTTATTAGTTCAATATACAATGAAATACATTAGAAATTTTCTTTTAGTACACTACAGATGAGAGAACTTAGTTTTAAGGTTAATCAAATAGATACCCAGATAGACCTATTGTATACACTCTCAGACATAAGTTGGAAGGGGCTCAGTGTAGGATTTAAGGTATCAAGTTTGGGTGTTCAAAATAGTGTGCCTTGTCATCTGACATAATATATAGCTACTCTCATCAACAATGATGCATTGAAAAATATACTTTCAATTTCATATCTGAAGTCATATCCATCACTGTGACAGAATAATTTGTTAATTGGATAAAATATTCAAATCATTTTTTTTCAAATTTTTTTACCTGACAGTATATAAAGCAGGTGACCCAGAGGCAAGGCTGTGGGGATCAATTAAAAGACTTAAGGGTTCGAGTCTAAGGCCAACCTTTTATTTCTGTCCTTTGTTTGTTGTATCCTTCAGTTTATAAGCATCACCAAGGCACTGATTATTAGCTGTAACATTGTAGAATGATAGTCCTGAGACTCGATTATGTGTTTCATTGATGCGTTATCCAATTACGGGGTAACAATATTAGGTGCATTGAGGCCTTGGCGTGATGATCTAGAGTGATGTTCTCTATAATTGACTCAAGTGTCAGTAATTTAATTCCTCTTCTAGTTCCTTTCCATAGCTTCAATATTTCAGTATTCAGTATTTGTTGGACCTTACTTTAGGAACAGTGGCACTCGCCTGCACGGGGTGTGTTCATACATATATACAAGTAAATAAAATTATGCAAAGAAAAATAATTAAAATGAAAAACAAAGCTAACAAAACCTCAGTAAAGTGAAAAGTATTAAGGGTCAAAATCGACCGAAAATAAGTAATATATGTTTAGAAACAGTAATCATATATTAATTGATTATTAAAAAGACGTACTTATGAGAAATATTAGGAAAATTATGAACATTAGATTGGATGACATTTTACGTTATACAGTGTAAACTAACCTGTCTCTTATACACATCTAGATGTGTATAAGAGACAGTATATATACAGTACCATCCAGAAATCATTAGCCCGCCACACGCATTTTTTCCGCAGATGAAATTCGTGGGACACGCAGTTAATTAGTTAGTAATAGGACCACCCATACGCAGTCAACCGTTACGGCATTGAGTAATTCATGGCTTCAACAAACTGCCTGTCGTTATTTCGGAACAATGCAACTGGGAATATTAAACTTGATACTTTCATGGATATGCTGGTATATCCACAGGCATCTGAATTATTTTGTTAACTGTACTAACATTATTTTCCGGTTTATATGAAGATTAAATATATATGTACAGAAATATAAATTGTAGGCCTACGTCATTGTAGAAATTCATGAAGATCAAGTGGTAAAATCTTGTATCTCTTTTATTAGTCGATCAATTAATGGTTGTGAATATTACATAAAAAATAACAGTAGGCCAAGGCCTATATGAGTTTGATACCAAATATAATGCTGTAACTTATGTCCTGTGTGTTATTTTGTTATGATACAATAATAATGGTTGCTGATAAAGGCAACGATTCACGATGTTATCTGTTTAACAACATAATTAATGACGAACAGTTTTTTTTATTCACCGGAATTCTTAACAAAATCGACTGTTGTGTATTATTGGTCATATCGTAGTAAGAGTTTAAGAGTGTGAGAGAATAAAGATTCCTTCTTAATGAACAGTATTAAGAGTTTAAGAGCGTGAGAAAAGAAAGATTCCTTCTTAAGGAATACGTATACAGTGTGCCCGCTGTAATCGTCGTGTTGGAAGCGAAGCCAAGTTTGTACGAAGTTTGATTATTGATTCGTCTGAAGATGCTTTAATATTTATTGACAGGTAGTCTGAAACACAAATCATCAGTTTCCAATTTTATAATATATATTTATTTATAATCTTTGAGATGATGACACTGCCGGATATCTTATTGTGAGACAATCAATTGTAGAATAAAATGACATGATCAAGGCTAGGACTTAAATTACGATTTTAAAAAGATATACACTGTTATATGAAAATAAAGTATATGTTTAGTATTAAATGTTTAATTAATAATGATTGAACATTTTGTTATTTGTTAGCATCACCATATTATATTATGTTTATTATTGTTTTTATTTAGCCAGATTTTGTATTCTAAAGTTATTATGTATCACGGAGTGTAGGCCTGTCGCTTACATTCGACCGTCTGTCTGGAAGGTAGCCGATCAAAAGCACATGTTTTGCTGTGAAGCACATTCAATTAACAGAGGACACTACCAAAAATTTATGGGGGAATGAATTTCGTAAAGTAAATTCAATATAAGAATTTTCCAGTGGTCCCAAGTCTCCCGGATCTCCCTGGAGTCTCCAGGAAATTGTTATGGTCTCCCGCAAGCAAGAAAAAATCTCCCGCAAATTTACTTATCTCCCAAAAATTCAGCAGAAAACAAATCTTCCCTAAACAAGCAGGCAGCTATTCTGTCTTTATCTTGCCGCGTTACTTGCTGCATGGCCTATACCTAGGCCTGTAATGTTTGGAACAATAGTCTAGGCAATTCATCTATTTTTAGCCTACTTGCCTAGCTACCATACTTTATCGTTAAAACGTAGGCCTACTCTTTATACCAACTTCACTGTTGCCTGTTATAACTTACTCAGGCCAAGCTAACCATTGCATTGTTTCCTGTGTAAATATGCAATTAAATGATAGTAAATATATTTACACAACACAATGAATGAATCATAATACATAGCGAGACTATAACTATATAAATAAAATTAAGACCGTATTTCGATACAGATTTTTAAGCACGACTGAGTAAATGTACTACAGTAAGTACACGCCATTCACATATTTCTTGTTTTTATGAAGGCTTATGATATTTATCAGTAATAAAAATACAAACACGGTTAAAAAATATTCTGGTCGTAGCTTTTATTTCAATACTAGAAAATAAATACAGTACTGTATGTTTAAAAACTTCATTTCATTTTTCAGTTGATTACTGAAGCGACCTTGCTGATAGCAGACGTTCCCAGTTCAATTGTAGCCGTAACCAACCTTCAATAAAGAAAATACATCGGTTATTCTGACCTTCATTTGCTTAGATATTTTATTGATACAATAATAGCCTATATAGCATATATTTTGTTTTCCGATCCTACAGAGATAATAAAGAGTAACGCTGTAAATAAATTGAAACATACTTCAATAGGAATTGTTAGGTGGTTATACGAGCCTATTTATACCTCCGAAGTAAGTTACAGTTCCGAAAAAAAATATGTATATCACAGTATTCTTTAAATTTTATAACCTGCACTACCGACTATAAATAGTCGGTCGAAATAACTTTACATCTCAAAACCAACTCGCTCATTGTTCGCCTGACAATAGAGAGATCGGGCGTGCCGCGAATTATGTAATACTTTACCATCAACTTTTCTGACTCGCTGTCCAACGTGGACCGCACTTATAGCGCGAGTTCCGACTTTTAACAGGAAGTAGATGCTAAACAATTACGTAATGGACCACTCGCTGAATATGGGCGCTCAAATTTTCCACGAATATTTTCCGTGGAAATAACG
>NW_022689540.1:738927-762284 GCF_011630105.1 Anneissia japonica | reverse complement strand
GAGTTATCTATTTGAGGAACACGCATTAATTACATTATGTTATATAATATATATATATACATGCATGGATCTGTGCATGATATATACACATACATAACATTTCGAGGAAATTTTTTATGTACAGCATTTTAATCTTTTGCAAAGGTGGCTTATAAATGCCATGTGTTATTATTAAATTTTTTTATTGTTATTGCTATTTTTATTATTATTATTATTATTATTAAATAAAGGTGTTTTATCTGTTATTTACGTGTTTATTTTAACTGCCCCCATTGTCCAAAAAATAGTGTCTGTATTTTTGTTGTTGTCAAGATTGTTTACACACTTCTTTCATATTACCTAAGTTCCATGGGTATATAAAGTCCTCCTGGTATCACATATTATAAATATAATGTACAAAGCAATGTATTATTCATAAATACAGCTGCTGTTGTTTTCCTGTGTAATTTCCTATACCGTTGCTGTTTACCTTACTGTTAGCTGTGGGGTCATTGATGTATTAACTGTGCCTTTGATTATTCTTGAAATTGGCAGCTTATAAATTTCTGATTTTTATTTGGAATATTGAATGTATATTTGAATATAAATATTGAATGTATATTTCAAATTATAATTCTATAGAGATACAGTTAAAAATTGAAATATACAATATTTTAATTTGATACTTTTAGTTACTTAATATGTAATCAGCATATTAAGACTCAAAATATAGGTACTACACTGTATGTCTACAGGTTGTAAGTTTATTATTGGCCTTTTTTCAGTTACTGTTATATAAACACATCTGCCACTGTTATTAATAATGTCCACTGCCAGGTAGATTAATGTATGCTTTTACTCTATATGATAACAAATAACCCAAACATTGTGTGTCTTATTATGAGGATACTATGCTACCTATCATAAGTGGGTCAGAGATAAGCAAGTACTAAATAATCAGAACAAAATTTCCATAGATTATGCGATAGTAATAGTGTTATTATACATTTTGCTTTTGATTGAATACATCTCTCAACACTTCTTAAATGTGTCAACAAGGTACTTTAGTTCTTGAATATCTCTTTACACATTTACATCATTAAAATCACTGAGCATTTATTAACCTGATGATGTTATGATAAATATAGAGCAGTCATGAACAGTGGTGGATGGACTAGTCTTTCAACCAATCATAGCCAATGTGCCTTTTTAAAAATTAAAAATAATAATTTAAATAATTGTCAATGTCACTAAACAAAAATCAGCATAAAGGCCTGTTTATACTTTAACGATAAAAAAGTTAAAAAGCAATTGTTCATGTAGAAAACAAAAGAAATAAGAGAAATGTTTACACTAGGACTATTCGATAACGATTTATCGTGTATACGATAACAAAATATTCTAACAACTCAAATCAGATGACGTCATATTCATGGAAAAATGATAAAATCGTTGCTACTACTACGATTTTAATTTTTTTTTCCATGATTACAACGTCATCTGATTTGATTTGTCAAAATATGTTGTTATCGCATAACTGATAAATTGTTATCACATTGTTCTAGTATAAAAGCTTCTCTTATTTCTTTTATTTTCTATACGAACAATTGCTTTTTAGCTTTTTTATCGTTATCGTTAAAGTATAAACAGGCCTTAAAGCCTAGTTTCCTTAAAAGTGCTACATTGCAATCTTTGTACTGTGTAGCAGTCCCCGAAAGCCCCGATTCGACCAACCAATCAGCATCACCGAAAGCTGTTGGCGAAAGCATGTAGCGATTGTATTGCTTTACACGTCAGTAATTATGTGTCTGAAGTTCTTAAAAGTGGTATTGAATACAAAACATATATTACCTTTTGAGGTGATAGGTGTTGGATTTTTGGAACTACCTTCAAACATGAATTGGATGGAGGTAGTGCCAATCATCCAAAAACGCTGTTCACTGTTTACTGAAATAAAGCCATGTTGTATTTGTTTTACTATACCCGCCCTTAGTTTACTGACCCGATAACTATTTGACTCCTAGTAAGCCCTTGCATATGGATGGAAGAATATATTTTTTATAGATTCAGTTAAATTCTAAATTAATGACTAAAAAAATTGACCAAAAAATATTTTCAGAATTTTATGACATTGGAATCATGGATTCATGGAGTATTTTGATCATTAAGATGGTTTCCTTCCAATCTAAGGACCTTGCTTTATCCTGTTGCAAGATACTTTTCTCACCACTAAAATTAATTCCACTTCTTAAACATCATTCCACCCTTTAATTGGCAACTTTACATGAGGTTGAATGTGAATGAAATGAAAAATATAATATGTACATTCTGCTCATGGTGATGATAGAAGATGGTAGTACGGTGTTACTGAATAATCTATCAATCAATCATTCATTCATTCATTCATCTGTACTTCTAAGGTGACAAATTTCATCTCACTAATGATACTGGCAGGCATATGATATTGAAAATGATACATTAGCTACATCAGTTTAATGTATGTTGGAAGTGAGCACTTTGTTAAAATTAGTTTCAGTAAATTTATTTATTAATATGATGTTTCATAATAATTACCTGCCTTCATGTGAATGTTGTTCTCACTGACATCCTATAGTTGTGCGGTAGTAAACAAACATTGAATAATACATAAATGTCATCTATTAATTATGTGAACCAGTGAATGTTTATTGAAATTATTACGAGGTGCAGTAATATATATGTGGAGGCGGTTTGGCGCAGTGGAAACATTATTGTTTCCCAACCTTGATGTCAGGGTTTAAATTCTTCGCTGTGCATTTTGCTTGTGTCCTTGTGTAAAGCACTTTATGTACATTTCATATACCCAGCTGTAGCAATGGGGAGTTACCTGCAGTGGACTAGAGTCCCACCCAGAGGGAGTACCAGTCACACTCTCTTATTATGTGTGTTTATAATAATAATTACTGTTGAAATATAATGAATAAAAGGTATAGCCGCGTTAGTCTGATACAGTATAGAAAAATATAAAGTAAATGACAGCAGCACTTTTGAGACTAACAATATGGAATTTATTCTCTAGCTTTCGTCCACACAGTGGATTTCATCAGGAGAATCTATATTTGTACAGTCTCCTGATGAAGTCCACTGTGTGGATGAAAGGTAGATAATAAATTCTATATTGTTAGTCCCAAAAGTGCTGCTGTCACTTAATTTGTATTGTTGAAATATAATAATAATAATAAATTATTGAAATTTACAATGTGCCATCAAGATCAACTCCATCAGCTTGCGTTCTTGTTAAATAAATTAAAGTGACTCAAAAGATATAGGAATGGTATTTTTAATTCTGTTTAATGGGCAACAAAAATATAGTCCAATTTCTAATTTCCAGCTAAACTTAAATAATTTTCTTGCGTATGCAAAGTAATTAAAATATTTTTTTTTTTTAAAGCAAATTTTTTTAAGCACAGAATATAGTTTTAAATTTAATAAACAAACTAGCATATTGCTAGTTATTGAATTTTCTTTGCAGTGTTTTTCCTAGTGTAAATATCTTAATTAGTAGAAGGAAATTGTTTACCATGTTGTGAAAACAACAGGTCATCAACCTTTATCAATGTACAACACATTTCTGCTAGTGCATAGATATAATAGCTTTTTTTCTGGTTCATGTATTTATTATGAATACAACTCATTATTATTATCTCTCGCTTCGAGATGCGCCATCACCAGCGAGAGGAAACAGATTGCGTATTTAACAATACATGTTTTTTTTTTTTCTCGTGTTGATGAACTTTTTGAACTTATTATTGATATTTAGTAATTCTAAAATAAGGAACATAGTCATATTTTCTAGATATGCAATTAATCTTGGTTTTATGCTAAAATAAACATTTAGATTATATTGTTTTTTTTTATATTGCAATTATTGAAATCATTTACAATGTGTAATTGTTTTAATAATTATATAGTTAAAATTATTGTGATTTTCTTTTAACCACACATATTTATTACAAGGTGCTAACAGCTATGCTAAAAAGAAATGGAGAAAATTTAGAGCCTCTAAAATAATTTACTATGAACAGAAACCTACTCAACTACTGAGTATGCTGTACATCATGTAGGCTACCATTTTTCAATGTTTAAAAACTGGCTAGCATATACTATAACTTGTCACAACATACCTGTAATAGTGGCAGTAAATACTAAACAAATTAAAGCTCACAAACAAAACAAAAAAAAACTGGCCTTCTTACATCAGACAAGTAATTTGGGCTCTACATAAATATATATTTTCGCGACGCACCTTTAGGCTGCTACAATCAAGAGGAAACAGTCATTAAGAAACTGTATGTAGCGGTAGCTTTTACTACGAAGGAATGGGAATTCCGAACTAATCCATGTGCAAGCGCAGTTACCAAAGAGCATCCATGAAATATGTATAAAAAAACACAGTGAGCATGCGCTTGGCAAGTCTAGACAGCCAATCAAGGAGAATTGTAATTAAATTATCGCAAACAACAGTTTATTTGGCTCTATCGTTGTACGTACGTATGCATTGACAATCCGATAAAAAATAACCACAGAAACTGATGACACAACCTGGGCTAGGCCTCTGGGCAGCTACTAATAATAGCCAAGTAGGGGCAAGCTTGGCTAAGTCGCATTGTCTCCAAAGATACAGTGCTATACGCTGAAGAAGTATAGCGTACACATGCTATTCATTGTATGCATCCATATTATTGACAATTCGAAAAAAAAAATAGCCACACAAACTGAGAGCAGTAGGCCTAGCTATTGGGGGTGGGTGGGCAGCTGTCTCTTATACACATCTAGATGTGTATAAGAGACAGTGCTAACAGCTATGCTAAAAAGAAATGGAGAAAATTTAGAGCCTCTGCAGGGGGGGCTAGCCAATCCAAAGCTGAAGCATAAAAATCGGCTATGGTGGAATTTGTCTATAACTCATCCAACCCAGCCAGAAGAATAATAAAAATAATAAAATATTTTTTTTAAATGGAATACAAATAAATAACATAAAATATAATAATAATAATAATAATAACAACAACATTAATGGTAAGAACACAGGCTAAAAAAAGTCTATATGGTAGGCCAGGCCTCCATCAAATCATATATAACACTTTTTATATTTCTAGTGTGGAGTACTATTTAGTATGTTTTTAAAATTTAATCCTGTGACCACAATGTAAATAACTTCATGGCTATTGTTACACCAGTTGAACCAATTCTACCTGTAGGCTATTATTTTTATGTTTTTGTGTCATATCATAATAGATAAATGCAGTGAAGATGATATAGGTCATTCTCAAGTATACATTAATTAGTATTAATTTTGGAAATACAAACCAGTCATAAGTTAAAGATGTTGCAGCATTTTTTATAGGAAATATTTCATGTTTATATATACTATATTTTTAATATTTGATTTTTTTTTATGTTACTGTTATATTCTCATGTTTTTTTTATATTTGTGCAAAACGTCTAAAGCTTGGTTTCCATAGAATCGCTCCCTCTGTCGGCAACAGACGCCGAAAGTTTGCGGGAATGTTGAATCTGGTTCAACTTTAACGATTGCGTTGCAGACAAATCGGGGTGCTTTTCCGATTGCGTCAGGACAGCTAGCAATGCACCCTGATTCATCTGCAACGCAATCAGGCACAGTTGAACCCGGTTCAAACGTCCCGACAACTGTCAGCAACTGTCACCGATAGGGTGAGCGTTTCTATGGAAACCGTACTTCACATGTTTTGTCAGAATTGAACCTAAGACATTCGCATTGGAAAGTGGGTACCATCTTTCCACAGTCCATTTCAAAGAGAGTTAATTTTTTAAATGAGGCTTAAACCAACATCTTGTGTAACATAAATTATAATTTTATCTTCTAAATATTTTACATTGACTTTTAAACAAAATGTTCTATGCTTGTAAGTTACACTTTGAGTGATTTACATATTTTAATTGATTAAAATCATCCTTTTGTATTATAGATCTTATCCAACATCATCTTATTTGTAGCTGTAAATTTGGCCGGTGTTTTCACCCATTACCCCACCGAGGTGGCACAACGTCAAACTTTTTTAGAGACAAGACGCTGCATAAAAGCCAGGCTGACAACATCTCGAGAAAATCAACAACAGGTAAAGTGATTAAACCTACTGAATTCGCTGAATTATTTATAGAACCATGGTGTTAAATAATAATAATAATTTCTTTCAACATTGTTAAATCCATTGTTGTGTGTTTACAGCAGCTAGTCGGCCCCTTTGATTGGGAGCAAGGTCCAATTGGTTTGTCCAGCGCAATGGTTTTTTCTATATTGTTTGCCTAACTGATTTGTAGTGCAGACTAGATCCTACAGCATCTATTTTTTTTTAAATGGCAGAAGGTGTCTGCACACCCAGAAAAAGATGAACTAAGAATTCAATTCAGTTCAGTGTAACGTTTATTTCTCTTTTTTTTCATATATGTACAGCTTTTAAAGAAAAAGATAAATATTAATTTCTGAAAGGCAAAAACCCAAAAAGTAAAAGCTTGTTAAGGGCTGCCTGAATATAAAGAGTCAATAAATTGTAGAGATATTCTGTTAAAAAAATAAACTTGAATAAAATGAAAACACCATAAAATATCAGTGATTATAAATATATTTAATGACCAAGGGATAAAAAATGAACTTATGTGTAGTTTTAGAATTCATGGCTGTATGTAGATATTAGATACTTTTTTAGCTTTATCGAGAACAAAGTTAGGAAGTTAAGGGGGTAGACATAAAAGCAAAAAAAAATGTTTCTAAGCAAGATTTGAAGGAAGTTGCATACAGTGACAAGGCGCAACGGAGAAACGACAGCTATAAGTTTTGGTTTCATACTTTTTAGTTGAATTTTATGTGAGGTTTATAACCAGGAATGAATTCTATGAGATAAGCAGCTGAATTGTGAAATTTAATCTTAAACATTATTACAAAAGTCTTTTGAATTATATGCGTGTTTTGTATCCTTTGAGCCAATGGAGCTCATTATTAAGCAAAAGATTTATGTGCTCACATGTCTCTTCATATGGCAACTGTATTTTCAGTTTGTAAAGTTTATTCTCCTCTGATTTTGGCAAGCCGTAAAAATAACTATATTTCAATATAATCTAAGTAAAATGCATGAACTAGCTTTTCGGTAGTCACATTGTCTTGATATTCTCTTATGGAGGTAATCTTTTTGATTGCTATTAGAGAGGCCTGACATATGGAGTCAACATGTTGTGACGATAGCATGAATCAGGCATGAACTGATGAAGTAATCCCCCCACCCCCTTAACGTATAACTAGATGAATGAACAATGGAATTTGCCAAGTTAATGCTTTCAGAAGGTTTAAGTGAAAACTGAATCGTGATGTTGTGTTTTTGTGTCATGAAACAAATACTGTTTTCATGAAAACCATTGCCTGAATTCATGAAATTATCTGTTGAAATCATTAGTACTAGAAAACCCAGTGATTAGGGAACTGGTAACACAGCAATGTGTAGCCAATTATATTTTTGCGCTGTATTATACAAAATCCCCTCTCATACAAAAGCCGATGAGAGGTAACAAATTTATAGTGGTTTTTCATTAGCAAATACCCGCCTGATATCAAATCAATCAACTGAACTTTCATATTTTATGGGTAGGTGTATTAATAATAGAAAGATGTTACTTTTTCATAATGATAATGGCGATAATGTTTTTCCAGCAAACACAGAACATCATTATCAAATTTGCAATATTCATTATCTTTGATTTTATTTTTTCAAACCACTTGCAAACTGAAAATAGATGAGCATCCTACATACTAAGACCCAATCACTGTGTTTTAATTTGTACATTAACAATTAAAAACCAAAGAGGTTGATCATGAATGACTCTTTCAAGCAAGCAACACTTTTAGGGATCATCTTTCAATAAGAATTTTATACTATGTTTTTTTCGGTAAATTTACTGTTTATTTTTGTTATTGTCTAGTTATACCGCCAGCAACAGGATCAAGAGATTACCAAATGATAAATATAAAATTCAGATAACTTGGTCTAATTTAATATATTCAGTTACTGTAGTAGAACACATTATTTAAGTTTATTAAGCATTTCTTTCACATGAATCAAGATTTCTTCATCAAGGACCTTCGTTCTTAATATAATGTAAATCCAGGGACCTACACTCATTTATCACACTCATCACTGTGTATTATAGTTAAGTATGCATTAACATCTACAATGAGCATCTAATAATTTGATTTTAATACATTAAACCTTTATATATGGAGCTTGTGGAAAAGTAAGAATATTGAAGATACCAGTGGTGGATGAAGGAATTCAAAATAGTGGGGTTTACGAGGGACTTTCACAGATGGACGGTTTATACCACCTCAGCCCCACCATGATTGGGAGTGATTTGATTTGATTTGGTTTGGCATCATATACATATAAAATTCATAAAAAATCGATAAAGTAAAAAAATTTATGATTATTCCAGCCACCTCTAGATGGCCAGAATTGACACTCTGAGACTTTTTTCTCCGTGCCAGTTGTGCCCTGTCTGCCACTGGATACAAAAACAAGCAATATTTAGGAAAAACAATGAGAGAGTAGCTAGTTCATGCTTTTGCGCCCAAATAATGGAAGATAGAGATGTATGCTAAAGTACTGTAGATTCAGAATGTTTTAAAATGAGAATGTAGGAAAATAAAAACAGTGATAAACAAAAAACCAACTACAATAGAAGATTATGGCATATGGATGTAGTAATTGGCATTAGCACCAGAAATCTTGTAAGGGGAAAATGCAGAACTGTAGCTGCCGTGTTTACAGAATGTATTTTTATATACTATGATATTTACATTCTTAATGTGGAAGGTAAGTTAATTTTAAGAAAATTCCCCTGCTCTTCCTTGCATTTATCCATGTTATAGTAAACTTTATTTGACATGCTGGTATAATTGAAGAAATTTTAGGTATCAGTTAACAATGAGTTGTTTTGGGAGTATACAAGCACTTATCTTTAATCTTGAAATTTCATTGTTAGAACTGCAAAATTTACTGGTTGATGGCAAAAAATCTTTACAACGGCATATGCACCAGCTATAATAATGCTTACATCACCCCTGAGAGGATAAATTGAAAAATTCAGTTGTAATTTTACAGCATAAATCATTCAACATTGATCCGTTTATAGTACAAATAGCGGCATTACCTTTTCTCAAGTGATCAAATTAATCAAAATGGAAAATAGAATTGAAGATGTTGTTTTTTACTGTACTTTGCTTGTGGCAGCTATGGACTTCAGTTATGGGTGACACAATCCCATTTTAAATACATTTTTCTGAAGTCTGTTTATCACTTTTTATGTTCTCAAAATTTTAAATAGTTATAATTTTCATAGATCTATGACCTTGTAAAATTTCAATAGGGTATGGTAATTTATGGCTGAGCAAGTTTTCCATAGAAAAGTGAAATTTCAACTTGTTTTTTTTTTTCCCTTGGAGTGGCAGCCCTTCTCATTGGCAATGCCACTAGAATCAAAGAGTATGGAACTGCAAGAGGTCCGACTGCCATGATTTTGTATGCACGCAATGGAACGTTAAAAAAAAGTTACTGTCACAAGATAGGTGGCATCCTATTAGAATTCTGTGTTATTTTTTGTTTAATACTATATATTTATATACTGTATGTGTATTTTAAGACATCCTGTAGTGGGTGATACTGCTGTTGGATGTAGTTGAAATAAAGTAAAATAAAATAAAAATATAATAAAAATTTGAATAGAGTTCGCTTGAAACTTGATGAAGTTTATCTTACCTTATGTTTAAGGACACACCACTTCATGGCAGTACTTTTTGAAATACGATTACGTTCCAATGAAACCAAGAGAATCAGACCTCTTGTAGCTCTAAACTCTTTGCTAGAATTCATAAAAGATGAATGATATCGCAGTGGGCACTATACTTGGAACCTAGTAAGATAGGAGAAGGGATGAAGAAAATTTCACTTTGTAGTGGAAAGAGGCAATTAATTTGTTCTCCCACCTGTTCAGTTTTGTCTATTAAATATGAAATTGATGAATTGTTATCATGATTCAATTATTCTATACATATTTTATTGTTCTCAATTTGTCCCAGGAACGTTTGCTTCTATCTGTCTTACCACGCCATGTTGCCATGGAGATGAAAGCGGACATTGCAATAGATAAGGAGTGTGTTCAGTTTCACAAGATTTATATTCAGTGTCATAGTGATGTCAGGTAGGGAAAAAAGCTTAAAAATTGTTTTTGTTAAACTGAATATTAAGTGAGGTTCACAGTTTTGCTATATTGATTTTGCTTTTGTGTCCCTACCCACTCAATCTCTTAATTTTGAATGCGGGAAAGTCAAATTTCACACTAAACCAAACTTTTTTTCCCAAGTCCCAAAACCATTCTTATTCTTCGCTTTAATAAAATACTTTCTGAAAACCGGATCTCCCTATTTCAAATTCCGGATGTTTTAACTTCTACAAACCGAACAAACAATTAATAAACAACTATTTCTGGGAAAAAATAATGCAATAATCATCGTTGTCTAGGAATTAACAACTAGGCCTAGCACAACACCCTGTGAACGAACTGTTTGCAAAGCTAGCTCAGTTCTAATAGCGTTGCCGTAGAGATTTTCTGTTGATTAAAAATGACACGCCAGTAAACATTAATGTTAAAGTGAAAGTTATGCCTTCCATTGTTTTAATAAAGTACATTATCGCTTTATGCCTAATCCTTAAAAATCGATTGGAATCAACCTGAAATGAAGACAAAACTCAAGCAAGTTTCTACAATGGCTGACTCTTTTCAGTAGACGTTTAATTCAGATTTGGATGTCGTTAAATTCGTCATTGTAAATTACAAATATATACTGAGCTTCACTCATTCCTCAAAAGCATGTTGCTAATTACGGAGGAAATTCATAGAGAGTGAAATTTAAATTTGTTACATTTATTTAGATTTGACTAAAACAAATCATGAGGGTTTCTTATTTGTTTTAATAAATCTGTTTAATTAAAAATTTATCGGTTTACACTGAGCTTGCTCCTGTGAGCAAGCTGTCACGCACTATGAAACTTTGGGCGATCTCATGTCCTCACAGCCATGCCTAAGTTTGCCCATCAATGACCCCACAAAAAATTAACCAATTAGCAGGCAGAGTTTAGGAGGCACGACCTGATGTTTACAAACAACTGACTAGCAAGTCGTATCGTGACCATGAAGAATGTGTTGTGTTTAGAAAAAAATGTCAGACTGAAAATGCATGTTAAAAACAATATAAAAGCATTCATATTTTTGGTACAGTACTTAAATTTGCTGTGCAATACAGCAAAACAACAGGCACTGTATGTATTATATGTTAAATAATATGTTAACTTTTCGTAGGCTAGTCATAAGAACTCACTGGGCTTTGCTAAGCCTATTTTGCAAAATGGCCAATTCATTCCAATTGGAAAAAATCATATTGGATCCAATTGGAAAATACATCATTGGATTTTGGCACTTTCCAATTGGAAATTACATCATTGGATTTTGGCAATTTCCAATTGGAAAATACATCATTGGATTTTGGCACTTTCCGATTGAACTTGTTTCCAATTGGACTTGTTTCCAATTGGATGTTATTAGCTCAATTGGAAAACTTCCAATTGGAAAGTGCCAAAATCCAATGGGATAAAAGTGGATTTTGGCACTTTCCAATTGGGATTTATCCAATTGGATATTATAAACCCAATTGGAAAATATTCCAATTGGAAAGTGCCAAAATCCAATGGGATAAAATTGGATTTTGGCACTGTCCATCTGGAATTATATCCAATTGGGTGTTATAAACCCAATTGGATAATATTCCAATTGGAAAGTGCCAAAATCCAATGGGATAAAATTGGATTTTGGCACTGTCCAACTGGAATTATATCCAATTGGGTGTTATAAACCCAATTGGATAAAATTCCAATTGGAAAGTGCCAAAATCCCATTTTATCCCATTGGATTTTGGCACTTTCCAAATGGGATTTATCCAATTGGGTTTATAATGCCCAATTGGATATAATTCCAGTTGGACAGTGCCAAAATCCAATTTTATCTAATTGGATTTTGGCACTTTCCAATGGGAATTTTATCCAATTGGATAACATAAAAAAGATGGACACCAATTGGGAAATGCCAGAACCAAATGAGGCTTCAAAGAGGTTGACAAACACTGCTAAATACTGAAAAAAAAAAGAAAAATAAACAATTGTTATTTTATTTATTTTAAATTTATTTAAAATACAAAAATGAAATACTGCACAAAGCCTGTTCGTTAAAAATATGCTATAATAATGTCATGGAATGTGAAACTATTGTTCACAAAACATATTTTAAATCTGGTTTCTGTTAAATATATACAGTCATACCTACAGTAATAATTATTATTGCACCCCACCTTTATTTTTTATTTTGGTTCCGCAGGTCAGCAATCTTCTTAACTATAGCTGTTACAGTAACTTTGCAATTCGTCCTAGTAGTTCTCTATAACTGCACCAGACATTCTGAAAAACAATAATATTATAAAGATTAATTTTAATAGCTAATCAGCATGAGGGAAATTAATTTCGTTTCACATATCCTAGTACAAGTAGCTTAAAAAATACACTCCCCAAAATGTACTCATTGGGAAGTATTTTAAGTGGTGCTAGCGAATGGCCAGAGTGAGGTACTACATGCATATTTAAGTATCCAACTCACCCTCTTTTAATATTCTTTTCCTTGTCAACAGCTTGAAATGTACGCTTACATTTTTGGCGAACAAATTCATTTTTGGAGTGGTCGATATCAAAAACACAAATTGCAATTCCTATAGCCTTGACACTTGCTGGAAAGTTGAAGTTAAAATTTAATGTTTAGTTTCAACAGAAAATACCTGACATCAGATACTTGCAGAGCCTTGCTTCAAAATTCAGTTACTTAATCTGTTAAAAACAATCAAATACAATATAGGCCTAGAGATAAAAAGCAGTTTGACCGGTACTGATGATATAATAATAATCATTCATAAATTATCAACAATAAAATAATTAAACAGTACTACTAGGCCTAGCATGCCTTTATATAGGGCTAGGCCTAGAAAAGGCCTACAGATATAGCCTAGCCTTCCCTATACTAGGCCTGGGCTCACATGTAGGCCTCACTACTAGGCTAGCCTAGGCCTAGTACTAGTAATACAAATTATATCCCCCTGCTGGCCTAGGTTAGGCCTCTATATTATCTGAAATCAACAAATTTAAATTAAAAAAAATTAAATGAAGTTTAAAACAAATATGAAATAATCTGAACTAGGCCTAGGCCTAGCCTAATCATTACCCTGTTATTATTGAGTTAGGCTGTGCAAGCATAGCCTAGGCTTGGACAGGCCTAACGATATGGCATGTAGTAGCAGACAAAGCCCCACCTACACAGCCATATGCTACCATGCCTGAGGAAGGCTATACACTGGCATTTGGCTGGCAATAATGTTCGATTTTTAAATTCAGTTTCTACAGTAATTAATCTAAGCCAATATTCATTTCAAAAAAAATCTAAGAAAGGACCAGGCTTATTATTGTATTAAATTGTTTAGGAATTTGAACACAAAATTGATAAAATACTTACTTTTTATGAACAAAAACAACTCAGAGCAGGACAGCCTGTCATATGCTCTCACCCATTGTGCAAAAATGGCGCATTTTAACTTTAAACTTTTTTCACGCAGTTGTCAAGAAACCTGTTAATACTGCATTCTGATTGGTCAAATAAATCCCAATTGGAATTAACACAATCCAATTGGATAATTGTTATCCAATTGGAATTTAAAGACAATCCAATTGGATATTTGTTATCCAATTGGAATTTTAAAACAATCCAATCGGATATTTCTCTTCAAATTGGAATTAAAAACAATCCAATTGGATATTTGCTATCAAATAAATCGCAATTGGAATTAACACAATCCAATTGGATATTTCTTATCCAATTGGAATTTAAAGGCAATTCAATTGGATATTTGTTATCCAATTGGAATAAGTAAAAATTCCAATTGGATATTTATAATCCAATTGGAAATTTAAAAAAAAAATTCAATTGGAGATTAATTGTCCAATTGGATTTTTCCAATTTCTAATTGGTCATTTGTCATCCGATTCATTCAAATTGGATTTATAAAAAAAATCCTATTGGACATTTGTTATCCAATTGATCTCAATAGGATTTTTTCCAAAATTCCAATTGGAATATTTTTTTCTTAATTGGAACCAATTGGATCCAATTCATTCCAATTACAATCGAACTGACTCATATTGAATCCAATTCAATTTCCAATTGGAATGAATTGGTCATTTTTGTAAGGGGCACTTACTGGCCTACAACAGCCTTCTTCGGAATGAGTACAATGTTCCACCAACTGAACTTTCCAGAAAACCGAACATCGTACCCGTTCCGGAAGGGGGTCGATATTGGGAGAGTGCACTGTATTACCCTCACCGAAGGGTATTGCAATATCATGCGTCTGTTTGTCGGGCTGATGTGTGTGTATCTGTGGTGTGTGTGTGTCCTTCAAAACGCATACCTCAAAAACTACTGGTCTAATTTACTTCAAACTTTCACACCTTGACAATGTTACATGTATCTCAATCCTCCCCGAATTTGGTGTTGATCAAAAATAAGATGCACATATATGGGATATATGCAAACTCGCCTAAATGATGTACTTGCCACTCGAGGCCTATGATGCTAGGCCTTGTTTGGCAGATGGATTTTTTCAGTACATAAATATGGGGTGAGGGTTTGTAATCTCAGATTATCTAGTTGTATATGTATTCTGTATGTAATTGTATTGTATTGTACTTAAAAAGAATAAGAATAAGACTGATACCTGTTATTTATTACCACACTTGCTACTAATTCCAATAGCCGCTTTCATGTTGAAGATACAGTTGGCTGTTATGGACCATAGAAACAGTTGACATATTGTAAACATAACCATTGAGAAGGATCAAATATGGGGCTTGCCATGCCATAACCATCATTGGTGACCAAAACAAGAAAATTGGCTTTTTAATATTTTTATTCTCCACATTATACAGTAAGCTTTATAATGACATTTACTGGAATTTACTTTACAGTGTTATTGCCAAAGTTATGAGTAAAAGTATTACAGCTTCTCTGTACTAAAGTATACAATATTGCTACATTCTTATGCTAATACTCAGTTTAACAATCAGCAACAGTATGCTGGTTTGATGATGGCAAAGCCTCATAAATTTTAATATTTGCTATTGGCAATTCATAAATTGCCAATATGCAAACCAAATTATTCCTTATTTCCTTTGTCCTTTCTTTTTCCTATAATATTTTTTATTTCTTTATTTTTCTTTATTGATCATGTAAACAATGATGAAAATTACAAAATTCAAACAGATAAAACATACAATGAGAAACAAAAATGTAATTATCGAACAGAAAAATGTAAAAAAAAAAACAATTAGGTTCAAAATTTAATTACACAAAATTTGTTGTACACGGCTCATCCAACTGGTGTAGTCACGCATTTAAAATCTGTCAGTGTATCCATTATTCTTAAAAGAGTGAGATTAATCAACTCAGTTTTCAGATAGGGCTGCTTTCCCAAATTGACCTATGCAGACATTTCACTAACAACTATGTAGCAATAGATTCTGCCTCATTAATTCAAAGAAAAATATTAACATAAATTAATTAATTCAACATTTCAAGATAAGTATACGCTCATTAAATATCAATTTCACCAGAATTCAATCATTTAAATTGTTATCAGCTATGCTGCAGTGTATAATACTCCCCATTATGTTTGAATATTAATGATTTTCTATAGGGTACCCATATTTACCCCTATGCCCAATTGTGCCAATAATGAAGGAGATGGGGGTTTGAAATTGTATTGCTGTAGCACACAAAATGGTCAGTAATGGTACTCTCAGTCAGTTGAGTATTATTTTCTTTTTTTTTTCTCCCATTTTTTTTTTTTTTAATTGAATCTACCCTTGTAATAATAAGTTTCAGGATTTCTTTATTAGTCAATGTTATAGGCCTAATATGATGAAATTCTTTTACAGGGTTTAATATGAAATTTTAAAAAAAACAATAACAAAATCTTATATATAAGAGAATACAGTACAATGATTTGAAAATCTATTAAATATAGTTTGATTACACACGGTACAGAGTGGCACATATTTTGAATTTATTATTATACAGTGGAATTAATTTTGGAACGAAAGATTGTGCAGCATGATTTGAATTGCACTTAATTTGCAGAATTCAGCCTGAGGCATTAAAAAAACAGTATTTATCATATTCTGTGTGGGATGTATCATTTATAATAGTATCAAGTTTTTAAAGAACATTAGTTTCTTGCATTGTGTTTACTTGTTGTAAATCTTTACCAATTAATTTTTTTAGATTTGTAATCTACTATAATGCTCAATGGGGATGTAACATTTACTGTATAATATTATCAAGGTTTTTTAGAACATGAGTTTCTCAGGTTGTGTTTACTTTTGTTAAATCTTCACTAATTATTTTTCTAATAGATTTTTAATCTATACTATAATGTACAGTATCCTAAATTTTGTAGTATTAAACACTGAAATTTGGCATTGTTACTACAAAAATAATTTTGAAGAGTGTTTTAAACATGTTATTCTATTGAGTCTTGCCTACATAGACCCTACGCATACTTTAAAGCCCCATTCCCGGCAAAATTTCAGTTGTTAAGAAAAATATGATTTTTGTATATGTTATAAAGATGTATAAATATAATACGAAATTGCTAGATTAACTGAATTTAGAAATTCCTAAACATGAAAAAAAAAATGTAAACTAGGACTGAGACTTTGATTTTTTATCAAATTAGTTAAAAATCTGATTCTGACCAAGATTTTGACACTTAAACAAACATATCTCGATCGACCGCAGTGTGCGAGATGTGAAGTACAAAATCTAATCTCATTAGAGAGGGCGCACTTTATTGACTGTATAAAGTATACATAAAAGTGAGAGCATTTCAGCGGATGCGATCTCCCGCCTCTGAATTTGCCTAGTAACGAAGAATTCGTCTAGAAATTGGTAATCTCTTATGAGAAATAGTCTGTATTTCTCATTTTTTTTATTCTTTTGCATAGAACTAAAATTTATGCCAATATTTTCCCATTATTTATAATAATTAGAGTAATGCATATGCATTTTTTCAAAAAGTATTCTTTTTTTTTTGTGAAATTTACTGGGAATGGGGCTTGAACACATTAAATATGTTGCAATAGAGGGCGTCAAGTTTTATTAATCTTTATGCTTGAGTGGCAGCAAGCACACCGGGAACCATATCAGCCACCAGCATCGTGCTTTTTATGTAGCGCTGCATGAAACACTAATGAGGTACAACATTTTTTGACATCACAGATGAGTTATAATTTTCATTTCATTTCATTTATTTATTCGACCAAGAACACAAAAGAAGAGCAAGACAACGAGAAACAACACAATGGTCAGGAACAGCTAAAGCAAATTAATAACTGTAACTCAAAAGAGTCAGCTGCCCCTTAAATATATAGAAACATTTATATTGCACACAATAGAACATATAAAAATATATAAATATAAAAATCCCAAGCCAAAAATCATTCAAAATTGCAAATTAGGAAATTCAAAAGGATTACAAAAAAAGGCAATAAGATTAATTATTAAATATTGAATCATTATGGTTATGTACAAAATTAGGTAAAAATTTTTTAAAAATTAAAAAGACAAATGATTTAAATAGCATATATACAGTTTAAGTTACAAATTACAACAAATTGAGATGAATTAACAATAAAAAGTTACAAGGTAGATTAAAAAGGCAAATTTACAATAATTGTATAGTAATAATAACTTACAAATTGTTAGTATAATTAATAACTTACAAATTTATGCTGTGCCTTTTACCAAGGTATATGACACTGGCATTGATTGTATTATCACCCCAGTCCCTGGGTCCATATATGGCAAACCTCCATTTCTGGCATGAAATTATTGAGGCATCTGCATTGTGTACCGACTATCAATATCTTAGGTACTTACATATATTTCGTTTGAGATCCCAATTGGCAACACCAGCTATACGTGCCAAACCCCTCCCATCAGTACTACTGTATCAAGATACTATAGAAATACAAGATAAAACTCACGAATAACAAAACTATGATTAACTATTTAAGCTACCAATAAAGCTGTGAAGCATATAGTGCACACAAAAAAAAAACATGGGCTTATACCAGTTTTATCAATTTTAGTCAATTTTTACTTCCAGACTTTTAAATTAATATACATTGGAATCTCAAAATAACGAACGCCCAGAAAACCGAATCTCACATTAATACAAACACATTCCTATTCTTTCTTTGATAAAAGGTATTCTGAAAGCCAAATCTCTCCCAATTCCGAAGTCCGGAAATATTCGGTTTAAAACACAAAAATCAACTTCTGCAAACCAGTTAATAATCGATTTCTAGACAAAATAAAATAACACAATAATCATCACAGTTTAAGAATTAGCAAGTACGTCTAGCACGCTGTGAATGAACCGTTCATACTGCTTAGCTGTAGTTCAATAAAATTGCCATGGAGATTTCTATTGATTGCAATGACCACCAGTAAAACGTTTATAATGTTAAAGTGAAAGTTACGCCTTCCATTGTTTTAATGAAGTGCGTTCTCGCCTCTTTTCAGTAGATGTTTTATTCAATACCGATTGCCAAATAGAATTTTAAGTACAATACGTTTCCTTATATGATAGGTTGCTCAGAAAATGATGTTTGTGATTCTTATTATAAGGAAAAAGAAACATTAATACATTTGTTTTGTGAATGCAATATTGTATGTTCTTTTTTGGGAAAATGTTCAGAATTGGATACATAGAAAACTGAATGTTATTAATTTTTATAAATTAACTATAATTTTTGAATTTAGAAACAAATCACTTATATTAGATAACTTTATTTTAATTTGTATTAAATATTATATATATATAAAAAAATGTGTAGGAAAAACCAAATGCTACTGAATCACAGCAAGAGTTAAGTCATGTTATACAAATTTTTAAAAAATTTGCTTTACTTGAAGGAAAGTTCGATGAATTTGATAAAAATGGTCTAATATAAAAAAGACTCACTTTTGAGAAGTCCTTTAAAAAGAAGGGTTTACTGTTGATGTAAAGTAAGGTTGAAAATATGATTCTTTAACAAAATTCATATTATATTGTATTGTAAACTGATGTTCTGTGTTGAAGTAAATTTCTCTGGAAAGTGTTTTTACACCTAGCACTATAATGCTCGTCTGTGGAAAGAGAGGGCAAACACTCGCCGAATCGTTGTTTGTTGGCTAGCGGTAATTGAAAAAAATGACATCGGTAAAACAAAGTGTATTAGAACCTGAAGGAAGTCACTTCAAATTCAATACCATGTACGAATCAATGGACCCTAATAAACTAAAGAAACTGAACGTTTAATAGGAATATTAAAGACACAAAAAAAAATTATGACAAGTTCTTCAAACAAAATCAAAATATACACAACAGTTTGATTATAAAACTAACATTGAAAGACAACGATTGACTTATAAAGCAATTAAAATAATGATTATCTATACACTAGAAGAAATATGTTAGGTTTAGACGAATGCATTAAAAAAAATTCCTTCCGGCTTTGCATGCCCTCAGAATTTTTTTTTTTTTTTTGCATTAATGTAACCTTTGCAAAATTATTTCCACTATTGTATGATATACAACTATTCTAATTAAATCTCTATTATTTACATAGCAATATTATATTCAGCAAACCTTGGCAGCTGTTATTAAACATTATTTAGTCGATGTGAGTTCTACCATATACATTAGTTCTGATTATTAATAGACTTCTCATTTATCATTACAGTATTCTATTTGCCGATATTGAAGGCTTTACCAAATTGTCATCGCAATGCACTGCTCAGGAACTTGTCAAGATTCTGAATGAGTTATTTGCAAGGTTTGACTGCTTAGCACAAGTAAGTTTGATCATCACCCAAATTAATGTTCATATCTTAGTGAGTGGAATGAACTGTTATATAAAAAGAAGATATATCGCTGTTTGTGGACCGATTTATAAATAGGAACATATCTTCTGACATCAAACATCTTAATGTCAGTGTATCATAATGTTAGGCCAACAAATTATATGTAAAGGTTATGTTTTATTTCAGTTATTGTAACACTGTTTTATATTTTAGTATATAGATTAAACATGAATCATGAGATATTAACCTGTATTTGCCCATTGCACGGATATGAAGAACCCTATGGATAAGACTTTTTCTGGAAGATTAAATCCATAAAAAACTTTAGTGTTGTGCATGTGCGGTACCGGAGATTTTATATACTGTAAAGTATAAAGTATTTTAGATTGTGCGTGAATGGTACCTCAAAAACTAGCTCGAATTTTCGCTGAAAATCGCTAGGAATATCTATTTTTGAGTTAAATCTGCACAGAAGTCGGCCCTTATTTTCTGAAATGTGCGGACAGATCCCTCTAGCCTAGCAGGCCTGGCCTCTGTAGTCTAGCGTGCGTGGAGGATATATGTAGGTCTATTCCCCGTGCTGGCGACAGGCCTGCTTTTACAGTCTGAGACACTTCCAAGAAGGTGAGTTTTGTTTTGATGGCAGGCGAAGAAATAAGCAATCTTTTAGATGGTTGCAATTCTGTAAATACTAAAAAACAAAGTGTTTGGAATCGTATGCAGGCCTATGGGGACATCCTTAGGACAGATAAAGAACTGGATATCGAATGACAAGGATATATTTAGGTGGGTTATAAAACAATAATGAATGTTTTGTATTCGTACAATGGAAAGAATATTTTTATTTTTGACTTCCATTCAACTCGGCTCTGCCTCGTTGAATGGAACAGGCAATCTTTAACTCATGAAATATTCTTCCTTTGGACTCATAAACATTCATTATTTGACTGTCGAATATAGACATTGAGGAGCTTAAGTCTTTTGGGTGTCTGTGAAGCCTTGAACATGCCCCGAGTAGTTCACGAATGCAAAAAGATTTGGAATCACTGGTGTAGATCAGCAGTGTGTGTATTTTTAAATAATCATAATTTTTTTTTTTAAATATTCACTTTTTTTCTCATCAACGGGTGTGCTAACAGGTAAAACCTAATAAATGTATTTTTATTTGAAATTATCGTTATTAGCGGGCGGTGTGTATTCCATGAATCAAGTCTAATCTGTTAAGTGGTTTATGCTACTCAGCCTTGGGTGCAAGTAGGCTGATCAACCCAGCTGGCTTTTACTTGGTATTAGGATGTCATCTCATTCTATTTTAATTTAGTTTTGTGTGACAACTAAGGGCTTTGTTTCAGTGATGTAAACAAGATAAAATGTTGAGGCTGTAGCGTGCACTTATGGAATGGTAAAAATATACTAGACCTATCATTTTGAAAATTATCCATGAAAGTGAAGGTTATTTCTGCACCTTATTCATTAACAATTATAGACTGAAAACATAAATGATAGCTTGAAAGTTTGATAAATGAAGAGGCAGGTGTGACAAACATGATGAATGTTTATTACAGAAGGTTTGCTTCAACAGCTTTCTAGGCAGAATAGACCGACTGAAAGAAAGATGTATGCTCAGTGGCCGATCTAGGAATTTGAAATAGAGGAGGCCCAGGGAAGGACTTTTACAGATGGGCGGGGGGATCCAATACCACCTCAGCCCCACCATGGTTGGGCTGAAGTAAGAAAATTCATGATTACGGTACCTTTAGATGGCCAGAAATGGCACTCTTGCACTTAAATTTGAATACAATTTTCTTTTCTTCTTAATTTTTTTTTTTATAATTTCAACAAATTTAGGGGGACCTGGCTATTCCCCTCCCCCTTGAATCTGCCACTGATGCTATCAAGATGCTGAAATAAATATTGACAGTTGGATAGACCAACAGATGGCAGTGTGCTTAGACTTCAATATAGAATGTTATAACCAGCTTTTTACACATATTTGTAAAAGAAAAACTTTAGTTCAAGTTCCAACAGGTTGCAACTTTCACATTCATAAAGTCACAGTTCATAAAGTCACAGTAAACGTCCAACTTCAACGTTCCAGTGTAATGAAGCTGAAAATGCTTTAACACCTGACAATACAAGGGAGAATTTTATGAGCAGAAATAGTTTCAGAGAACCAGTAATGATTCCCATTTGTCAAGTTCAATAATTGACCTAAATTTAATGTTATAGTGTGAAGTACTTAAGGTGCGAGCTAGTTTTACGGTATCTACATTGTTAATTTCGCTTTTTGTAGTATGTTATGATTTTAGAAAGTAAGACTTAGGTTGGACAGACAGATGAATGGACGGATATACAGCACGAATATGAGCCAACAGACTAGAGAGATAAATAAGTTGTGTAGATAGATTCGTATAAAAAGGATAAGATTCGAACCAAGACATTCTAATAAAAAATCAGGTATTACACCAAGTATTTGTACAACTTTGTACGAGGTGAATGAATTGTAAAGGTAATAAGATGTTGCAAGTTTACTTACTTAGAATCAGAATGAGTTATTAATAATTCAAATCACATCTGTATCGTTCCATTTTTTACCCTTAGGAAAACCATTGTCTTCGCATCAAGATTCTTGGAGACTGCTATTATTGTGTGTCAGGGCTGCCCGAAGCAAGGTCTGACCACTCGCATTGCTGCGTTGAGATGGGCCTAGACATGATTGATGCTATTGGGTATGCCACACCATTTTATTTATAATGTCCATGCTCATTTTGCCTCTTGAGTATGAGCTTTATAAAGCAATATAAACTTGTGTGAAATGACTATAAATTGAAAGAATATATGATTTGTAACAGCTATGATTTGTTTTCTCTGTAAACCTTGCAAGCATAATATCAAGGATGATTGCAGTATAGTGCTGTACCCTGAAGTGTTTTATAGCTTCTACTTTTTTAAATTTAAATGTATATTCTAGGCATATATTAATATTGAATTTTATGAGTTATCTCTTTTATTTTCTGATTAATTTTGATTGCTTTTTGTACTAGTGTATTTTATAATTATGAAGGATAGGGAGCATATCTTATCTTTCCTATCCAGGCCATACATTTTATTTTCATTTTGTATACTTTTGAAAAAAATTATTATTATTATTATTGTTATTATTATTATTATTATATATATCATTATTATTGTATATATCACCATTATTATTATTATTATTATTATTATTATTATTATTATTATTATTATTATTATTA
>NW_022689540.1:720761-738759 GCF_011630105.1 Anneissia japonica | reverse complement strand
GGGGGGGGGGCATTTCCTGTTAAGGTAGTCCAATTTCCTTAAAAAATTGCACATTTTAGGGAGTTTTGATCAATTCCGACGAAATTAAATTTAAAAACACAAAAGTTTTTTGCGCGCTTTGCGAACATTTTTCGGAGTTGGAACTTGTGCTTGCCCTCCTTTGCCTTCTAACTTATTTAAACACATAATAGTCCCAAACTCAAGAAAGAAAATTTAAGATAGATTGTTTTACCTAAAAGAAGGGCCTCAATGTGTAATGATGGTGAAAGAATATGTTTGTAATAAATAAAGCCATATTAAATGAAAATGCTTATATTTAGTTTTTAAAAAATGTGTGTGGCCATATATATCACAAGCCCTCAACTCGAAAAAAAAAAAATCTTGCACACTTCGCACACATTTTTGAGGGTGAGAAATTGTGTTTGTCCTCCTTTGACTTCTAAGTTAATCAAACACATAATAGTCCCAACTCAAATAAAAAGAATATTTAAGATAGATCATTTTACCTAAAAGAAGGGCCTCAATGTGTATTGATGGTGAAAGAATATGATTGTTTATGTATACTCACATAAACACCCCTTAATTCCACTGTAAATGTGGAACTGCAACACATAATTATCATCAAAATATGTTATTGCATGATCCTAAACCAGGTTAGAAAAAATAATTCTAATTAATGCAATTCTACTAGAGTAGAACATTAATCATATAATTATAGGTTCGTACTGCAAAGATATTATTTTAGTACGGTAACTTCGATAAAAAAATAAAAAAAACTGCATAGTATTATTATTTTAAAGAAGCAACAAAATGTTTAACGAAAGACTGAAATGATTTTTTGTTATCATAGAACATTTATATTAGAAAAAAAATGAATAACCTTTAATAACCAAGAAAGCACCAGATTGTTGCAAAATGTGTAAACAATACGCTAAATGGATGCTACCATGGCTACGATGGTATTGCTTAAAATAGAAAATGCATTGCAGATCACAGAGAGCACTGCATGTAATCATGAACGTATGTCTGCTTTGAGTGCCTCGTTTCTTGTTTGCCGATGGTTTCTCAAATTACAGTAACTATAAAGGCTTCATGATTACATTGCCAAAGTTTAGAGTGAGGCCGACTGCAAGATTGCACGGTCGTTGGCGATTAGTACTCAAAATAATCAATATGGATTAAGTAAGAATGTTCAATCCGATGATAGCATCCTAATTGAGACTTGAGAGCCTATTAGTGACGCTGTGTGCTAAAATCTATTTTATCATCTTGTTCTTACTGGCTTCACTTAATTAATTTAATATAATATCCATTTTACCTAAAAGTAAGTTGCCAGCTGGTTTTATAAGATTGGTTTGTTCTAATTCCATATAAATCTATTGTGCTTTTTTCTAAAAAGAGTACAAGTAAATTACTCTTAACTTGCAAGTAAAGTAATAGTGAAATTACTTGGAACTAATCATGAGATAATATTGAGATAAAATATTTTTTGACACATTTTCATAATGCATCTTATCTTATGATGCAGTAGATTCATTTGAATTGCACCCAACAGTTATCACCAAAATATGGTTTTTATAAAGTTTGAACATTGTTAAGATATTTTTTATAATTCAGCATTTGCTTTCTTGATATTGCATTACATTTTAATGTAGAACTCTTGTAATTAAGTGCTTAGTGAGTTTGTAAGTGAATATAAGACGGTTGAATCTTCATTAAAAAAAATACTCATCTATGTAAATATCTATAGGGATCCATTAGCATAATTAAAACATAAAGTAAATTGCTGCTTGATTATGATATTCTTAGTCAGTTTTCACTAAAATTTTATCAACCAATCACATCATCTATACTTTGTCTTGACACTATGCCATTCAACAACCTTGCATATATTAGAGCTTGGTTTCTATCCGAGCGCTACATGCCATCGCCGAGAGCTTTTGGTGATACTGATTGGTCGGTCAAATCGGGGAGCCTTCACAATTACGTCGGGGACTGTTACTGTACGAAGTACAAAGATTGCACTGAAAACCCTATAGCGTCAATGTATCGATTTTAAAGCAAGCAGGCTTTAATTGTCTTGCAGGATTTCATATGGAATTCTATAGCTTTAATAAAGTGGATCCCGTACGATTACTGTATATTATAGAATCCTACAGGGGTTTATAATAGCATCTTGCAAAATATATCATGGGATTGCTGTAGGATTTCTACAGAATATTCCTGCAGCAATTTTCTAAATCATCTTAGAACTACTAACTCATTAAATAAAAAATATTTATCAGTTACAGCCGCATATATGTATGTCACCATTGGATAAGAAAGAAATGAAATGACTTTATGGGGGGGGGGGGAATTAATTTTGATTAGTATATTATTACACAGGAGTGTCAGCACCCAATGAAAATAAGTTTTAAATTGTAGTGTATGAAACCTTCCTCCATGGAATATACATATGCAGACAGATTGTGATATTCCTTGTTATTATTCATGTCTAGATTATCCAGTATAACAGGTATCTATCTTTGTGTGCCAGTTAATTATCAAAGTACTGATTAACTATCTCAGCTGATGTTTGCTTTTTCTTTAGTCGTGTCCACATCACAAACAAAACCAAAGAATACCTAAATGGAGATTATGAGGTAGAACCAGGTCACGGGATGGAGCGGAACAGCTACCTGCGAGACCACAACATCAACACGTGGCTAATCAAACCCAAACATCCAAGAGTGGTAAATATCCGCATCTGTAGAAATGATAGAGTTATTAATAAGATTAATTTTCCTTGAAATCTCATACACAGAATACTGTTGTCACATTATGCAGCCAATCCTGTAACTACTGTCTTGTAGGAGCATGTAAATATGTTGCAGGTGAAGATAATAAAGTGCTCAATTCTGTCTGTATTAGGTATTAGGGGACATATTGATTATTGATTACAATAATATAGATTGGCAAAATGTCATTCCTATTGAATTCCCTGACACAGGACATGTTTAGAAATATTGCAGAATACGCTGCTATTTGGGAATCAAACTCAACCCTAGCCACCAAGCACAAGCTCGGCCATTTATTGATTAGGATACTAGATAAGTTATCTGAAAGTCATGAGTTCGATTTCTACCTGAATTATTTGCAGGATTTTGCCTCAAGTATTTGGGATGTACCAATTTTGTTGTGTTATCTTAGGAATTCTATGTTATTGTGTTGTATTGTGTTGCTGTATTTTTGTATGAGTTCTTAATAAAGTCAATCAGTCTGTTTGGGCAAAACATTTCTATATATTTACACTCACATGATATAATCAAGATCAGTTTCCCTGAAGATATTTCTAATAATGCCCTAAAAGACACATAACAAATCAACCATGCCCTCTCTTAGTCTCTCTGAAGTGAAAGTATATTACTATTATGGAATTTTCATGCTATCAGTGGACCCCTTGGCTAACAAACATTGTAGTCAAAAGATTAACATTACTGATACCTCTTTTCCTGAGCTTGTTGGATTCTCATCAATTTAAAGTAAAATATGTTTCTGCTCTTTCTAGTCATTAAACAGTGTAAATTCTGGAAAGCAGAAGCCGGGACCCGATCCAGCATCGTCGCAGCTTGGTGCATGGAATTCAGACAGGCCTTTCATATTCCTACCGCCATCAAGCAAGGAAACACGATTGCTGGGCCATGGAGAGGATAGAGAAAAAAACATACATCAAAAGTGAGTTTTACTCAGGGGCATAGGCTGATAGCTGGAACTAAATCCCTATTCCAATGAAAGTTTAATGGTCATTTTTATTGTTCTAACCTACTTAGTGGAATTAATTTGCTGATATTGCAGGAAGTGCATCTGACCCCTCCCCAGCATAATAATGTAATAATGCTGGAGAAATAACATATTTGTTTTGAATCTAGCTAAGCCCATTGTCCTGTTGGTATATTTCCTCAAGTAAGCCCTCAAATACAATATAAAATGTTTTTTGTATATTTGCCACTCAAATTTCTTAAATATTTTCTCATGTAATTTTTTGTATGTTTTATTTACTTCTTTAAATTTTCCTTCAAATACACTCTTTTCTTGAATTATCCCTGACATTTCACTCATTGACATACTTCACTTTATTTCTACACCTCCTATAAAATAATACGTTTTGGGGTCCTTATGAGATCTGCTTTACCACCACAACCATCACCTTTTCTTAATTATTTCCACAAATATACATCATATTCAAAATTTGCATTTAAATATTCCATCAAATGCTCTTTTTAAAAAATAAATACCTCATTCATTAATTATTCCTGCTCAGTCAAATAGTCATTGCACCATCTGTTGTTGTAGCTAATTCCTTGGCAGTGTTTACCATAGATGAGTCTATGCTAAGTTAATGACTACTATACAAACTGTTTTTCAGTGAAATGCATTAACAAACCTTATTAAGTTAATTGCGAAGGTCTATTAGAGACTAAGGACCCTTTCAGACAGAAAATACCGCAATTATACCGTAATCACGCTGGCGCTATTTCCGGTGTAGACCCTTTTACACAATTGGTAAAAATCTGGCATTAAAGCCAGGCTCCGTAGGGAAAAAAAAACTGGGGGAATAAGATGTAAAATGGGCAGTTACGCCCCTTTTTCCCCCAGTTTTGAAATATTAAAAAATCTGTATCTCATTCACCGTTTCCCAGTTTTTCGTCAAACAACTTTTTTCTGTCTTAGAAAAATCAGTTCTACAACATATCAAAAATTTTTTTTCCTCCGGAGCCTGACTTTAATACCGTATCCTGTCTGAAAGGGGTCCCAGCTGCAAAAGGAACAAAGAGGGCGCAATTTTTTGTTTACTTCATTAATCCAATAGGGCAAGAGAACAAATTATGCAACTGCTGCTTTCCAACTGTTTTTTTTTTTTGTTTTTGTTATGTTTATTACATGTAAATTTAACAAATAGAATGTTTTTGATGCCATGTTCAACAGGATTTAATTAAAACCAGGATATTTTTAAAACCGCAATTCAGGTATAATTAATATATAACGAAGATTTCCTCGACCATCAACGCAGACTACATTTGCAACACCGATCTTAAAACAACTCTTCGCGCGTTCATCAAAAATGTTTTACACTTTGACCTCTGATTTGTTATGCTTCTGTGCATAAGACGGCAATGAACCGCTACTTTATTAATGCGGTATTTTGACTTGGTCCCGAGGAGGCCTAACCCAAGCCGGCGTTAGGCGTATTTACCCTTTTACATAGAATGCTGGCATTCGCGAAAAACGGTATTAATACCATATTGCAGCTCTGTGTGAAAGGGGTTAAAGATAATTGATGGAGAATCCTGTGCTGTACTATCCATCTTCCTAATCCATGTCACTGCATTATCCCAATGCAACCACTATGGATATCATCATCATTATTGTCATCATCATCATGATTATTATCATCATCACCGTTATCATCATTATCATATTCATCATAGTTCAAATTTAGTAAGAATGACTGCAAAATTATTGTATTTCTCAAACCTTATCCAGACTGATTTTGTCTCTTCAATCAAGTGAAGATAAATAATTACTCTTCATCGGTACTTATATCATTTTCATTATTACTATTTTATAAGTTAAGATCCCTTAATCTGACATATAAAACAATCTTACCAAATGTCGCATATAAATCCTACATGTGACATACCTCTTACCTATATCCTGTCATTCTTGTGGGAAAAAAACTGATTTCTACACTAATTTATCATGAAATTGAAACCTTAAATGTGTTTCCCTACTGATTTGTTGTACCTTTTGCCCTCACAGTCAACTTTCGCTAAAGTTTGTTAGCCTCATTAGCTCGGTTTATTCTTTGTAATCAAGGTACAATTCACAGTTATATATTGTCCTTGTTTGATAAATATCTCCCAGTAGCCTTTTTAACATTTAAAATCAAAATCTAAATAATGGGTATAGTGATGATGGAAGATAAATTTGTAGCAATCATTAACCCCAGTTACTAGCAGATGCTGTCCATACAATTCACCTGTAGTTAACCCACAAAAGGCCCAGGTTATCACAGAATTGTTCTTACCAGGGAAAAATTATGATATTTAAAAGATATATTAAGGACATTTCCTGATTAATGAATTGTCTACTATTAAAAGAATGTGTTAGAATGTAAAGTGGAATGTCAAATTCATCATTTTACTGATTATAAAGTTGTTTCATCTTGCACTTGGTAATTGATATGATATTGATAAGTTAAACATTTTCTGCTTTAATATGTACCATTTAAAAAAAAAGAATTTTTAAATTCAATTTTTTGTGTGTGTTTTTAAGATTGTATTATTAATAAACCCATTTTTTAAACAAACTCCAAATTTGATTAGTTTTTCTTTGAAACATAATATTTGTGAGGTCTCACCACAAAATGAGTCTCATGGTTAGAAATTCAAAAATTGAGTTTATATTATATTTGGGTAGATCACATTATAAGCTTTCATTTGGTCTTTGAATGGCCTTCCCTACTATAAGTAAATCCAGAGATGTGAGCATTTAAAGTTTAGGTGTATAAGAACCACGTTTTGAGAAAATTGACCTCAAAGATAAACTAACCTGCACAAATAATATGACTAGACTTACAGAATATGTGCAGAAAACACTGTTTTAGCAAGAAAATTCACTTACAAAGTATACAATCATAAAATATAAGTATCAAGTTATTAAAAAACATTAAAATCAAAATTTTGTAAAAATATTGATTTTGGCCTGTTTTGGTGAATATCTCAATATGATTTCTCCAACGATGCATCTCATTTCGGGGTGAGACCTCACATTTTTCATTCCATTGAATGCAGATTGAGAAAAAAAATTTCAAGGATATGATGTAATGAAATTTTAAAAAGGAATCATGAATATTATTTCATTGTAGTGTAGTATACTGCTGTCTATATGAAGAACTCATATTAACTCATACCTGGACATTGTCATGCTTTAAGTAAATTGCCATTCTTCTAGCATTAATGCAAAATAAGTAGAACAATTACTTGCACATTGTACGTGATTTAAAAAGTACTCTTAATAACTGATACATTGGAATTAAGCATCGTTGAAAAACTCATTTTGAATCGGTAGACTCGGACTTGAAGAGCAACAGACAAAGAGCAACCCTGAAGATGAAGCAGATGAGTTTTTAGGACGCGCTATTGATGCAAGAAGCATTGACAGGTTGCGTTCTGACCATGTCAAAAGATTCACATTAACATTCCGCAAACCTGAATTAGAAGTGAAGGTACAGTAGTAATCTGAATATGATTTAGTTTGATTACCATTTTTGGCGCTCCCCCAGCTAGATTTTACTGCCAATGTGTATGTTATATTCAAGATGCATATTTATGAATACTTTGTTTTTCACTAGAACACCCTTCAAAATAGTTGAGCTATCTGCTTCTAATGTACCATTATATAAGTGGTCCATGTCATCTCCAATCCATTTCATTGCCCTACATATGTCTCCTGTGTATGTTTTTACTAATGGATATGCTATAGCATATTTGGAAACTATTAACATAGATTATCATAATAGACAAAGTATGTATGTGTACATTCACATAGAAATTTTCTATTATACACTTATATTTTTTTTATATATTTATTAAAAATACAATTAAAACACAGCAGCACAATGCTTAATTGAATTTTGACAAAATCGGCATTAAAATGTTATAATATAATTATACTATTATGTTTATGATATGTTTTTTTAACTCGGTGTATGTATGTAGTTTTAACGAATTCTTTTTCATTCATTTTAATCATTCATTCATTTGTTTTTATTCTGTGATTTTCATCATGCTCTATTCCTTCCATGCTAACTCCCATATAATCTATGGTTTTTTTTATCCTTCTCTCTGCCTTATTAACAATGTCATGATGTTAGTCTTAATTAACACAAGACTTCTATTTACTTTGTAGTCATATTCATTAGCTGAAATTGACTTTTTTTAAATGTTATGTTTTTTATGTCTGCATAGAAATACTTTTAATCGTCTCCACTTATATCTATCTTTTTTTTATTTATATTTTTGTAGTATTCTAAAGAGATTGACAGTATGTACAGTGCTTATATAGGATGTACTTACCTCATCCTCCTGCTTATTTGCTTCAGTCAGATTCCAATCTTTCCGTAGTAAGTATTATTAAATATAAATCTCAACTTTCTAATTAATTAAAACAATTTTTGTTGGTTTAATTCAACAAGATGATTCATTAAATTTGATTTAGTAGGGGAATCAGCTGGTGAAATTAAAATTGAGCGAGAATTTATCTTTTCATGCATTTTGAAATGAAAATATCCTGTGTTCTCTATATATTGATTGCCTACTATACATTGCATAGAATCATTTTCCTTGTTTTGTTTAGTTGTTTTAATCTGTATTATTTGTTTGTTTGTTTGCGAGACTGTACTAATACGTGGGGTCCCTGAATGATGAGCAATTTTATGCCTGCCACTGTTTTCCTAATAGTTGAGACTTAGCTTGTGCTTCATAACTGCAAGGGAAAGGCGCAATATAAATACCCAGTACAGGCCCATAGCTTGGGGCGGGTTTAAGGGGGTTACAACGAACCTCCCAAAAACTGGAGAAGATCCGCATTTAAAAATGAAAATTGATATTCGTAGATAATATTCACAATGTTTTCCAGAATATCGGAGATCATACAAGCCAAAGGGTCCACTTTCCACTGAAACGAACCTTCCACAAATTAAGTCACACTATGGGCCTGCAGTTCCAGTACCATTTAAAGGTGTTCAAATGTTGGAATTTTGTCTTCAAAGGAATATTGTTGAATTAGCTATCACAAAGTTATTTCAGTTATAGACATAGACTGTTATAGATAGACGGGTATGGTTGTTTACTCACATTATTTTTCTAGGCTATGCAGAAGCATCTTCATCTTTCACCCTAGTCTAGTGTAAACTCTACTCTAGGTCCTCCAAATTGAGAGATACAGTATGTAGGCCCAGGCATACTTTATTTTGTTGACTATTAAAATTTAACTTGTGATGTTAACAACAATTCTACTTTACGGTATTTTATGAATTAATTATAATTACGAACAAGAACAATATCTCGGGTAACCGAATCTCAAGTACTATATTTGCATAAGCCATGTGCATGCTTTGTGGGCGACTTAGAACCGTCCATTTTCTAGCGGAGCCTGAATATATGTTTTTAACACGACATACATGTGTTGTAAATGACATTTTCACTGGATAGACAATGGTTTAGCCATACCTTTTTGGGAATCCCCACCGAATGTTGGATGAAAACAACATAAATTCAATCAATAAAGGTTGTTGTATTATTATTATTCTTTCTTTAGGCACACAATACATGTGCCAAGGATTGCCAATAGCGAATATATATCACTGTCCTACTTGTAGGTGAAAATCCCTTATGCAAGCCCATACACACACGATGCTTTACACAAACTCAATATGGGATTTAGGGAGTGGAGTTGTTTATGTCGTGAGAAAAAAATCCTGCAACTGGCAGGAATTGAACCCAGGACCCTGGGATTGGAAGGCAAGCATCTTAACCACCAAGCTATTCAACTCCACTCAAGTTTTATCAGACGTAAATATGATTTAGCTTTAGTTTGATGCAACATTCGATAGATTCTAAGATTATAGAGAATTTGTTAAAAGTAGGCCAGGCTTAAAAGAGGCTAGGCGGAGCTGAGTAGGCCAAGCTGTCCAAGCTGTCATAGTGAAAGTGGCCATCTTAAATAATTGTTGGCTGTCCAAAAGATGGCCGGATGGCTCGCTGGATAAACCCTTGCCCCTTATTGTTTTTTGGAACATTCCAGCAATGCTTTTAATAGTAATAATACATACTGTATCTTTGCCTTCTTTAAAATTAACAAAATAAATTTGATGAACAAAAATAGGAACCACATTACTGTAGTCCGATATTGATAAAATAAGTTACAGGTAGTACCTCTCGTTGACTAACAACATTATTTATTGAAATGCAAGATTTCGTTAGTTTGTTAGCTAGCTTCATCATTTGAACATAGAGTTAATCAGAAGTATGCGTAATGGAGAATTTTTTTATATTATCACTGTATGTGTCTAAGATTCTAACATAGTCAGTATGTGAACGTAAATTGTAGCACATTATAATGTGTCTACTGCTCGTAGGCTTCATTTGTACAACACCATTAACACCGATTGAGCAACACAGTATTTCTAATTTGTTTGTATAAACGACCGGCATTATGTGCGATTACAATACCGAACTAGACAAAATACTACTCGATAAGTTTACCGAAAGTGGTAGGTTGGTGGTGCCTGCTTGTTGCTGTAAGCAAGATTTTGACTTCTCATAAAACAGCGGATGATAATTTAATAGCTTTCCTTTGCACCGACACACGCTGAATGGATCTGTGCATATATTTATAAAAGTTGTCGATAAACAAAAGCTTGGCTGTATTTTGTTAAGCTATATTTCAGCGCCATTTTGGTCATAATCAGCCTCATTTGTGATTGGACTTGTTTGTTTTGTGGCCTTTTTCTCTTCCAAACAAGAGTAAAATATAAATAATGTCTTTGATATTGATAATCAAACAGAAAGAAAAAAAACTGGTTGGTTCATAATCAAAGAAAACATTTGCATAATTTAATGATTGAATATCTCTAGCTAAGGCCTAATCTCTGCTGAGAACAAAATTAAAACAAGAAAACAACATTTACGCATTTTGCAATATTATTTGCCATAAAACGTGGTTTCATGATTGCACTTTATAAATGAAAACGTTGGGTCAATTGACCCGTAGGCAATAGAAGACGTGTCATAACGCCAGTGCACACACATAAACAGCATGTAGTAATATAAACAGAGCCACAGGCAGTGATGTGAAGGTGAATTGTAGCACATTATAATGCGTCAGAAACTTGATGATAACAGTAATGCTGATGTTTGTACAACTAGGTTGCTTATTGTCATTAGCTTTGAAGATGTCAGGAATGAAAATAAACATAGTATTTCCATTATAATAGAACTTTGCAATCACAATACAATTATTGTCTATTCATTCATTAAATTTTCAGTTTAGCCATCAGCCCTTTTTTTTTTACAGTATATTGTTGGTGACCACAATACACTATATTACAGTATATTGTTAGTGACCACAATACACTATATTAAAGTACTATTTTGAGGCTCACTGCATTATGTTAAGTACTATGCAAAAATTGACCACAGTGCATTATATTAAGTAATATATTGGTATTGACTATTATATTATACTATAATAGTACACTATATTAAAGTAATGCAGTATGTTGGTGTTGACCATTAGTGTATTATATTAAGTAATGTTGGTATTGACTATAGTACATTTGTTGGTATTAACCAAAGTGCATTATAAAGTATGATGCGTCCCACATTCTAAACAAATAATGTCCAATCCTAAAGTCACTAAAATCTACTCTAGCTTTTAGTATGTTTTAACGACTCACAAAATCCACTCTAACTCCTACAATGCAACAAATCTACTGTATCACAATGAATTGAAGTCACAGAGGACTGTTAAAAAAAAGGTGAAAAGTTTACTATGCATTTATCAATTTATAGGTAAAGTCTCCAGCATTGTTAAATTAGGGAGGATTTAATCGATGTTACTTGTGCCTATTAATAGCAACGACTGATTATTTCGCCTGTCAAGATGATGCTGTGGTCAGACAATGATGTATTACACTAACTGCTACTTTAGCCAACAATCAATAGTTTTGTGTATTCGTTTTACTTGCTCGTCTACCTGTGTTCTCATTCTCCATCTTCTGAGAAGTATGTTCTGTAAGCACAAAATCTCAGATTTTAATATGGCCAGTGGTTGTTAATGAAAATGAAAGGATTTATATTAAGAGGATGAAACATTTTCAGAGAAAAACTGATAAGTAGGAAACACTAATAAGCATTAAGTGTGAAAAGAGGATGAAAGGGAGAAACTGGAGAGCACTCTGCTTAAAAGAATTATAAGCAGATTATATAATGTATAGAAGTGTAGATGAGATTTTACTAATATGGAAATATTTATATGTGTTAAGGTTAAAAACTTAGTTCATAGCCTTTAATGGAAAATTAGACGGTAAAATGTACATTTCCTGGCTACAGTATAATAACGGAATAGATTTTGCAACTGTGACATACAAAAAAACAGGTTCATTATGAGTAAAACGTAACAAAACATTAAAATACATCTTAAATAAAGACATTGATACTCGAATTATTGAATTAAACCATAAACAATAGCTTACATTTATTGGATGGTATTATCAAGTATATAAAATGTAGTTACTGTTTTTCCTTAAGTTCAATTTAATACAAAAATATAATTGTGGTGTATTCTGTTCGATGTAAAAAAGAATATAATATTTTGAAGAAAAATGCCACTGACCAAAGATATTTCTACTCTCTATTATTTCTCTCTGTTATTTTTTCTAAATTAAACAACAAATTATTTGGGATTGCTGTCATGTGCTAAAGATTAATTCTTCTATTAGAGCTCAAAAAAGTATTCACTTATTGTTGACGCAATTCTGATGAATGACAGAAGCAATTAGAGAGTAAAATCTGAAGAAGTGGGGCAAAAGTTCAATAGAAATGATATAATTGTTTAAGAAAAATTGAAATGAAAAAGTAATCATTCAAATAATTTCTTTGATGCCATTACTGTAGTAATGATTTTTTTTACGATCACTTTATTATTATTCTGTTCAATTTAAGCATTGGCTCCTGTAGCATTTTATTTGTTAGTTGAACCCTAGGTGTATGCTTACCTTCAAGGCAGTCATCATTAGGCAAGACTTTTTATACCTTGTTTAGCGCAACCCGCCGACCACCAATAATGATGATTTCAATTAAAAATAAAATTTTATTTTTGTCCAATTAGGTCGACCCACCACCATAAAAAGCAAGCAAGAATCTCCCAGAAAATAACACATCTCTCGCAAATTCATTTGCATGTTTTCACTTCTTTATTATCAATTGTGGTAAAGACAAGCAAAACCAGTCACTGGTCGCGAAAATCAATGTTTAGTTATTACTACATAGTTAAACAGTAGAATAAGAGCTATAAAATGCTCACAGAATCATTTAAATCCGTCATTTCCTTATCAAGTTACAAGTGTTCAAACATACAGGTTTTTAAAGAACAATATTTGAGAAATCAGCCTTTAATGTTTACAATTTCGGGCATTCCTCAGGCAGAAACCATCACCAAATCGTTAAAAATTGTTGTTTGAACATTGAAAAGTGGGAAGATGTATAGATATATAAAGGCTAGTTTAGTGCAATAAAATAGATTTAAAAAATGTTGACATTCCAGCATGTTTGGCCATTATCTCTGAAACACCACATATATTTCTTCCTAATTATATAAATTTAAAGCATTTAACCATTACTACACTGTTTACATTTAGGAATGAAATTTTATTTTTATTTTCTCCCCCATCTGGATGTTTTTGGCAAAACCAGTTGTTAAATAATAAAACACAATTTTATTTTTATTTTGTTTCTGCTCTCTTCTGACAATCTTAAACAAATAAGTTGGCGAAACAAGGTATGAAAATGTCTTGCCTTATTATTATCAAGATTATCATCAATAATATACTTTCGTAATTAGTAATATTATAATTAATATTATCTTGCATTTCTTTTTCATTTTTGTATGTACATTATTCTCGTTACAGTACTGGGTTGATGCTTGGTGTGTTCCTGGCTGTTTTGTTACTAGCACCTGTTTTTATGGTGTTGATCACATCATCAGAATTCATGGTAATTATCTCTAAATTTATCTTTGCATTTGTTAAATTATTCCCAAAATCATTAATAATTAACTACTTTGTAGAATTGAAATGAATCGACCTCTCCAGTACAAGAGTTTGGTGCGGCTATTGATGCATTAATTTTTGCCGAGGTTGGGCCCACTCAGGGGTGGCGCTAGGCTAGGAAATCACCGACGAGAGCACAGTGGGCGTGGCCAAGTGCCACTTAAAATGTCTTAAACATGGTCCAGGGGGCTTCCCGAAAATTTTGACAATTTAGAGGTTTCAATTTTGGATTTTCGATTTTAGAGTCTAATTATGTAGAAAATACATGATTGTTTGTTTCTGCCCAACAATTTCTGGTTTATCTCCTCGACGGAGGAGGGCCCTGGCGCCACCCCTGTCCGCGCTGTGAATTTTGATAATTTCTGATTTTTTTTGTGCACTTCATTAAATTTAATTTGCAAAATTTGTTATTTTCAAATAAACAGATTCTAGAAAAACTATAAATTATATTAAATGAAAATAATCAATGTACAATGTGTTTTTGTTTTCTTTTTGTAGTCAAAGCCCAAGAAATGTGTTCTGGTTTCAAGACTAATCCTGCAAAGTCGCTTTACCAGTAGTTTGGTGGCACTGGTCATTCTTACTGTGGTCTACTTGACAAGCTTCACATCAATAGTATGTACAACCTTTGCAGAATGTTTAATGGTTTTATAATAAGTCATCGTCATTTTGGAGTTGAGCTTTAAAGATCATTATACTGTCCTGTCAGACAAACTTAAAGAATCTGTTATGCTCTGTCCAGTCTATCAAATTTTATTTGATAAAAACAGGTGAAATGCCAAAATATGGTCATGATGACATCACATCAAAACCATAAATAGGCACATCATGACTATATATGGGCATACAACAGGACAGGACAGGAATTTTTAATAAGAGAAGATAAATTCTCACCAAAGCAGACATATAGATACATAGTTACCAAACTGAGTGATTTGAAATACGCGAGTGTCTACTCCAGTTGGCTAAGATTGGGGGGTGCTGCGCCGCCAGGGCCCTGCCAGGATACAGTGGTGAAGGGCCCCTTGCTTTCCCACGATCTGAGCATTTTTAAGCTGTTTTAAAACAATTTCAGGGAGTGTTTGTTGACAATACCAGGTACAAATATTTTTAATATTAACAAAGCCACTTACAAGTTGAGTGTCAATGTAGGGCTATGTTTAATTTTCTAATGACTCCAAGTTATAGCATGACTGTTTTTATACTTTTAATAAAACCAATTTCTTCTAATTTTAAATCAATTTCCCCTTGTCCGTGATAATTCGTTATCACGCATAGAGTTTTACAAAATATGTGACAAACATATGGTCATGCATGTGTTTCTGCAAAATGCGTGTTTTATCCAAAATTACTTTGAAATGCAGGACCGTCCTGCACTTTGTGAGATAGTTGGTAACTACAGGTATGTAGATACTACCATTACTATATTATTTGCATTGCATGGCTGTTAGTCAATTTCATTAAAATTTACAGTAAAAAGTATATGTTAGCAAAAATGAAATGGTTTAATCTGTCGTATTGTTAAAGACCTGATTCCCCAGCGTGGTGCGGATGCAGGATTTGGCAGTTGGAGGTGCGTGAGAATGCACACCACCTCAATCCCACCATCATTGGGGATGAGGTGAGAAAAGTTTGAGAATATGGACCTCAATGTGCATCTGCCCCAGCGACAAAATCATAGATACATTAAAGACAACCGATCGACAATGCATTTCTAACAACACATTTATGTGTAGATAGATTAATCTTAACTGTGATACTTACTTGCAGAATTGTAACCATCCTTTTGTGTTTTCTAATGCATTATATATTTAGCTAAATATTGAAACCTTGTTGTAGTGAGGTATATATGAGAATATATTGAACTCAAGTGTGTGTTTAATAGGAGCACTTGGTGAATACAGTATAGTATTTGGACATTATTTGTTAATACCACTTGTAGGGAGTAATTAAGTAAACACTCTGTACCATTTCTCTTAATCATTATATTGGAAATTTAAACAATGAATATGAGTAATAACTGATGAATATTTGTATATTAATTAATATTTGAAAAAAGTAATAAGATGAAACATCATTAGTGTTTCCCTTACAATTGTAAATTTTATTGGTACATTTAAATAAAAGAGAGCAGCAGTTAATAAGAATATTAATTAATATCACTTGCAGGGAATGAATAAGTAAATACAGTAATCATTCATATTTCCTTAACATTGTGTGATAATTCTTGTGACCTTTAGAATTTAGGACATCATTAAGGTAAAACTCTTCAATATGTAATATTTTAACAGAGAGAAACCTGAGTAGGCCTTTCTTCAGGTTTTCGTAAATCAAAGTACTGTAGATTAATAAGTTTTATAGAAATATGTGAACAGGATTAGTTTTCATGTTCAAATCATGCCAGTCTTCAGGCCAATCAATTTCAGATGAAATTATTTGACATTTACTTTGTTACTGTAAAGTCCTTTAAGTCACATTTTACCGTTGGTAATTAATTATTTTAACAGTTTTGTGCAATGACCACGTTTCTCCGGTTAGTCTTCAAATTTTCTTAACGACCTCATGCACAAAGGCAAAATTTATGTGAGCAATTTCAGCCGGCTTAAATGTAAGATGGAAAGTAGTAAACGTTCTTTCCGCTGTAGTTTCTATTGAAATGAATATGCCCATTAGCCAACCGAAAGTGGCATTAGAATAATTACAAATAACAACCCTATTATGGTGATGCGTGTTCCTGCCTGTGCAGAATTTCTATAGACGTGGCAAGTTTAATACGCTTTACACCTTAAGATGAATATGCAGTTGCACAAACAAGTCTCTGAAATGCCCAATAGCATATAAACAATTGAATGAGGATTGATTTGTCTGTTTTACATTGTATGCTGTAGGACATCAGTGAATCACTGAAAGTGTTAATAATTTAAGGATTATTTTATAGCTACTTCTGTGTGGATCTCCGTCAGTTGCATGTTTAAGATGTGCTTACCATGCTTAAGTACCCTTCTCCCTCTTAGCTTTAGAAGGTTTGTCAGCCTCATTATAATTAAATAATTCTCCTGTAGACAAGAATGCACCACAAATAATATTTAAAAATGCCTTCGGATTTTGAATTGACAGCCCTCATTATAGTAAGCACTTCCTCCCTTTTTCTTAATAATTCTCCATATCTTTTCACATACTATATATATTGTCATTTTTTTTCCCATCACAATCTTAGTTTGGTTTTGATACTACGTCTCTCAGTGAGTGCCTTGCAGACATGATTGGTATTGAACCATCAAAGGTTAATATCTCTCATGTTGTAAGTTCGGGAGTCGAGCTTGGTGATCAGACCAGTGCAGTTTGCAACCCATCCAAGAAGGCTTGTCACTTTCCTCAGGTAAAAAAAAATATATAATATAATAACTCAGTTTTTACAAATGAATTTAGTCTACTGTTTTCTATCGAGTTCTAGCCATTTTGTGGGAATTTACATTTTATTCATTTATTCATTGCTATTGTGAATCCTGTATAATTTTAATCTAAGTTATTGTATAATAATTATACTAATTTTATTATACAGTATTAGGGTTTTTGTTGGGACCATGAGGAACTACATTTAAAATTCTAAATTTCTATAATTATCCTTGATTGTCTATGTGCTTTCTGATTTTTGTCATTTGATGTGTTTTATTATAAGAACTTCCTCTATTTTTAATATTAGTTCTTACATTTGTTGACTATGAAAACAATGAATCATTTGATAGGCTAACATACTGGTTAGGAGGTTACTTACTATGACCTTCTTTATTAATTAATGTAATATTATAATTGTGTTAGTAGTAAAAATAGCACTTAATTTCCCATGGTATAAATAGTAACTTTCTCTTTCTTCATCATCACACACTTTTTTTAAATTTGCTCCCATTTTTTTCATTCACAGTATTTCACATTCTGTGTTGTCTTAGTGATGGTGTGCTGTTCTGTATTTCAACAACTTAGCAACATAGTAAAGCTGCTATGGTTACTTTGCATCTCTGGTATATATGTAGTTATTGTACAGACCTGGGCATCAAACATATTCGAAAACCATGATTTGATTCTGAAGGCTGAACGGGGGTATTTATATTAGATTTTATATATATA
>NW_022689540.1:706341-720609 GCF_011630105.1 Anneissia japonica | reverse complement strand
TATGTATATATATATACATATATGTATATATATATATATATATATATATATATATACATATATGTATTTACTTATTTAACATTTTTAAAATATATTTTTGTATTTCTTTCAATTTTAACAAGTATATCTGCCTATTAACTAACTCACCTAAGAAGATTATTATTAACACATTGTGAAAACTTTTGTAATACTATATCATCTAAGGCCTAATTATTACCTCTGGTTTTTGAATACATATCAAGACATACATATTGTCCAACCTCCAATTTTAGAATAAAGATTCCTAGTTCAAATGCTAAATTAATACCAGTCCAATTTCATTCCAAATAATTCCCATCGCATCACCATGTACCTGTACAGTACTCGGTGAAAAGAAGCATACATACATGGCTTAAGGCCCTGTCCATACTATCAAATTTCATTTGACAAAAACATGTGACATGCCTAAATATGGTCATGATCACATCACATCATGACCATATATACTGTAGGCACATCATGACTCTATATGGACATACAACAGTTTTCCGTCAAAGAAAATTTGATAGTGTGGAGCGTTATGCTCTGTCCACACTAATAATGTTAATCTAAGTTATTGTATAATAACTATACTAAATGTTATTATCATCATCATGTCCATATATGGCACGTTTAACACCACCAATACCATGGTCAAATCTTTTCAGTGAATGATGTTAAAATTTTAACTTAAAATCTGCCACTGTATATGTAAATATATAATAGTCATAGCTAAATGGTAAATGGCTCTGTACTTGCATAGCGCTTATTACAGAACAAATATCTAAAAAAGGGTTGACGTATTTCTGAACATAAATATAATTTATTACAAGGAATAATTTGTACTTTTTAAAAGGACATCATCACGCAACTAAATGTATACTTATTTTAAGCGTATATATTTTTTAATCGGTGAAGGGTAGAATTGATGTATCATTCTACATGTATTATCCATTGAAAAGATGGTAAATAAATAATTGGAACAAGCAAGCCCTTGGGTTGGTTGAGAGTACTATCATTTCAAGTTGACAGCTAGATCTGTCATAAAATGCGCTCCATAATTCAAATACGTAAATGCCAACGAGCAGGGCTTTCTCAAATTCACCATTGCCGTAGGCCACTATTGATGCTCGGCAAATATTGGGTGAAGCAGAGGGGTAGGTCGACCGACATCAAGAATGTTGCATGTGTATAACAGATACAAAGATAGAATTAGAGCATCTTAATTTCACCAATAGAAAATCTCTTTAGAAAGATAAATTTGTACTGCAAGTTTAAATGTTAGAGTTGAAGGGGTCATACAAATAAAAGCAAGCTGACAAAAATCTATGAATTAAAGAACATTTAGTTATAAATAGTAAGTAATGATAATAATTGTACTAGTAATATTGATATTGCCATATCTAAAAGTGTATAATTCATATTTATAGCACACAAAAACAAATTATCTAACAATTAATTTTAATTGATACTTTGATTAATATAATAAAAATATTTATTCAATTCAATTAATTGTATTCTGAATGATGTTATGTGATAAATTTTTTATTTTCTAACATGTGTTTTATTCATTCTAAATACAAAAAATAATGCAGTTGATATGAAATTACTAAAGTGACTATATTCTAACTTTTATTGGTCATTCTATAGATCTGAAGACACTTCAGAGTTGGATTCCAAAATCATGACGCCTGTGATATTAATCGTGTTCGTCATTGGCTTGGTTGTCCATGCTAGGCAGGTCGAGTCCACATCCAAACTGGATTTCCTGTGGAAACTTGAGGTTAGGACAAAATAATTACATGAAATTACATGTATAATACATACACACATTACTTTTGGATGCTAGTACAGTAATGAAAAAAATACAAAAGCCATTAAATTCGAATATAATTTTTCCTAGTATATTAAAACAAGATTTCAAATTCTCTATACAGGCAACAGAAGAAAAGGAAGAAACAGAAAAATTGCAAGCTTATAATAAACGTCTCTTACATAATATCTTGCCATCCTTTGTCGCGGAACATTTCTTGAAGAATGATGCTAACGACATGGACCTGTATTATCGAGATTGCGAACATGTTAGCGTCATGTTTGCCTCCATCGTAAACTTCTCAGATTTCTATGTTGAACTTGAAGCTAATAACGAGGGCGTTGAATGCTTGCGACTACTTAATGAGATTATTGCTGATTTTGATGAGGTACAAAAAAAAACTGCATACATGATATTATATATTCCTTGATTAAAAAGCTTGAAAAAAGAAGATACAGTATTAGATAAATAAATGAAATATAAACCGATGATAATTTATAAAATGTTCTGTTCAATTGAGCTGAGTTAAATTGAGTTCAAGCCACATCAGTGTAACAATTTGTGACTATAAATTGATGTAGGTTAGCCATATAACCTTCTGGTACAATTTCCAGTGGAATCTGAAAAAAAAGGAAAACATTTTGAGGACCCTTCGGGAACTTTAGATTTTAGATTAATTAATATTGTCTGGCTTTTTTATTTAACCAACTTGTGTGTGATTTTATTTTAATTGTAAATTTTATTTATGTTTGATTAGACCAATTAACATTATACAGACAAATAAAACATGAGAGAATACTGTACATATAAATATATAAATTAAGTTTTGTAATAAAATAATTTTTTAGGTACTTTAATAAACAAATTTTAAAAAGTGAAAATATAAATAATATTTAATTGAGAAATTTAAGCAGGAGCTTATAAGCATGATTGACATAAAACTTGATAACTTTTTAAAATTACTTTTTATTCAAACAGATCAGTGGAGAGGAGAGCTTTTGGCGTGTGGAGAAAATCAAAACGATAGGCAGTATATACATGGCAGCGTCTGGTCTGACAAAAGAAACGGTTGACATGAAAGGTCATGCTCATGTTGTTGACCTTGCTGATTTTGCATTTCGTGTCATGAGCCAACTCAAGTTTGTCAACGAACACTCCTTTAATAACTTCAAGATGAGAATAGGTGAGGCAACACCTTAATTATTTTATCTTAATATTATATATTAAGTTCTCTTCTCATTGTCATGGAACGACTTACCCAATTTCATAAGGTCATCTGCATCTTTGGCCCTTTTTAAATTTACACTTAAATCTCATCTTCTTTCACAATTCTAATCTTTCTTTGTTTTTGTTTTTTTCTTTCTTTTGTCTTGACACTGGGTTTGAGAGTGCGTAGAGACACTACACTGTATTATGCACTATAGAAATGGAAGACCATTATTCCCTGTTCATTGTACAAATGTCTATGGAAAATAACACAATTATATACAATGATAAATTTATCAAAAATTATCTAGTCAAAATTAGTTTACTTTTGAAAGGAGTTCTGGAATTAAAATTTCTATTAAAAATGACCTTGGTGGTAAGATATTCAACAAGTTTGCTTAGTATAGTAGTGAAGATCCGAGCATTGCAAAGTGGGTCACCAATCACTAGTAATAGTGTTACTCAAATTACAGTGAGTTTAAGGAAATTACTGAAATTTCCTAAGTATCCGAAGGCTTGCATTATGACATTCGTAGTAGAAAGTCAGTGTGAAAGACTAAAACAATTTCTTGAACCGATTCCAGTTAATAGTTATGGTTTTGATATGGTTTGTTAATGCAATCTTCCAAGGACATTTATATGCACAGGCAAGTCTGATCCTGAAATGATATCTCAACTAAGTACTGAAGTTGATTCATCTGTTGTAAACGTAAACATTATTCAAATTCCTATTTGCAATAAATCAAACCTGGATTAATCTTCATAATTTTTAGTAATGTCTTGCAACTTGTATAATAGCATATCTTCTACTTATTCACTCGGTCCTACCTTCATCTATGTGTGCTACACAAAATAACATTACAGTATTATTATTTAAATTTCAGTTCTTGTATCTACAGTATTGACATGGGGGAGAGGCTGGTGGGAGGACATAATTAGAATATGTGAGCACTACTTTGGGGATGGGGTGACTTGAGAGCAATGTTGTATATACTCTGCTTGCTTTTTTTAGTTGGAATACATGGGGAACAAACTTTCCTTGCTTTACAGATGCACCCTCCCCCACGCCCCTTTAGATATGTTAATGCTTGTAAAATTATCCTTATTGTTTAAAATTAATTTTATATATTTTGATATATATTGTAATACTTAATAAAACATAGTAATTACCATTATTATTATGATTCTTCATATAAATTAAAATTATAATTTCCTAAATTTTAGGTCTGAATGTGGGTCCAGTTGTTGCTGGTGTTATTGGAGCCCGCAAGCCGCAGTATGATATCTGGGGAAACACAGTAAATGTATCCAGCCGTATGGAAAGCACAAACATCACACAAAAGATACAAGTTACGCAAGATATGAAGGACATTCTAAGCACTAAAGGTTACAAGCTTGAATGTAGGGGAAAGGTGAAAGTCAAAGGTAAAGGCGAGATGACAACATACTTCTTAGAGGAGCCACCACCTGATAAGATGGATTTATTAACCAAGTACAACCCATAGTATCCACAGTCTAGGTGTTACTATATAAATGCAATATCATTAGAAGTTTATAAAAATACAGATATATAATGTACAGTAATAGCATTTATTAAAATGTAAAGTATGTTATATAGACAAAATAGTTAATTCAACAATTAAGTTTAGTTATTGTTATTGAAATCAGTCAGTAATTTAACTGCCAAAAATCTGGATATTGGCAGAAAAAGGTAAAATTTTAAAAGAGCCAGTAATCATATTTGTTCATCAGATATAAACCTCACTTTAAAAGTAATAATTATAATAAGTGTAATTTATTAAATTACCTGACTGATAGTCAGCCATCCTGTCAATCAATCAGTTAATCAGTTGACAAATCAATCAATCAGCTGACAATCAATCAGTCAGTCAATTTTCAGTCAATCAGTTGATTATGCAGTAGACCATTATCAGTTAATCAACCAATCACTCACTTGACAAGCTAAGCCTGTTTTTTTTTCAGTGACCAGCACTAATCTCTGGTTTCCATAATATCCATAGGCCCTAAGCCCCTTTACCCCAAAAACAAAATTTACGACAGCGTAGTGTAGAATTAGCAAGGATGTGCCTGCTACTTCAAATAAAAATGTTGTCCATGATCTCTGTACTACCTGTTTATAAAGTCATTTTATTGCATTATTTAGCATCTTTGTGTTTGTTTTCTTACACTTAATAACCTGGTGAGTGCAAACATTGTTATCGTCCATACAGTGGCGGTGCCAGGGGGGTCAGGGGGGCTTAAGCCCCCACCGGACAGGTCAAGGCCCCCCCCCCCAGCCGCCACTGCGTCCATATATCTATGATTGCATATATCCATATATCAAAATTATGTGTATAAGAATAATTTAAGTGTGATTTTTAGTGTAAAGTGAAACAATAGAAATCTTTTCGAGGATCCGTTTTTATATGTATAGTTTGTGCTTATTTCCAAAACCAAGTACTTACAGTCTTTGCAATGGTATAAGTTATTACTTAAGATTATTTTGCTATGATTTATAAATTTTCTTGTTTTATATTTTGATAATTATGTATCATATATGAATGATGTCTCCTTATCTGCAGCACAATTCATCATGCCAATAGTATTGTAGTCTTCAAAAACAAACAAAATATTTTTTTTTATTATTCTCTTGGTAAATAACGCCATAAATGCTTTAGCTCTTAAGTATGTTGATTTTGATGTGTTTTTAACATAGATGAAACATTATGGATTATCATATCTGATTTTTTTTTTAAATTAATTTAAATGAAAATAAATTTATAATGGTTTATAATATGATGCTGATGATGACTATAATGATTATTAGTTGATGAAGAGAACATGATTTTAATGTAATCGCTGTGGTGAGACGACGATAAATCTTTTTGAAGCAGATGTAATTTTTTATAATTGCCTTGAGATAAACCTATTACCGACACTAGGAATTTGGCAGGGCTTGGCCCTCTTGCAGGGCTAAGGCAGAGCTTGCTAAGCTGCTTGAGTTTATGCCTTGAAATACATTTAAAAAACTTCATTTCCAAGAGTAGATTTTCTAACATTGATTTGAATTACAGCCTTGATCTATAACCTTTTTTACCAGAGCTGTATTTTCAGTCTCCAGTTACTGTAGTTAATTTAAAGATGTTGTCCCCTGGAAACGACAAAAAAATCATAAAAAGTAATTTTGAAATTACCTTACTCATTTTGCAGTAACGTACAAATTATTATTTAAACATAGAAATTATTTAATTTTAAAAAAAGTGCACCCTGACTTTTAAAATGGATAATTATAATATTAATAAAGATAATAAAACACTTCCAGTGACTGGAAGTGTTTCTATCATTTTTCATTGTAAAATGATAGGTAACATTTTTTAAATACTTCAAAATTGGCAAGTTAATTTAAAAAATGTTTATTATTTTTTTTGGTATTTTGCAAGGGACAATACATCTTTAAATCAAACATTCATATTGTCATTCATTCAAATTATTCTTCTTTCACATAAAATACATTCATGATATCCATTCATGTTCATTATTAATTCATGATTTCTGTAAGACGTTTTGTAAATATTTACAGTACTAATACTTTGTTGAACAGATTAACACAATTTTTCAAATTCAAATAATCCCTATAAATTAACTTATTTGTGGTTTATTTACAGTATTATAGTGTGTATAGGAAAATACAACTGCATTTCAAACAATAGTTTCTGGACTGTAAAGGTTATATTTGCATCTGTAAAAGTGTAGACAATAATTACATTATTTAGTTACATCTGTAAAATTCAGTGAAAAATAATCATTATATTAAAATTAAGCCTATCCGATAACTATTTTTGAACAATATTTATAATAAAGTTAAAGATTAAAATCTTGAAAAAGTAATTTTTAAAAACTATCACTGCTTGTTAAAAAGTATATATAATTCTGTAACCACATTTTTATTTTTGTATATGTCTTTTTGTGGGGATATTTTTGTAAAATCATAGAAAATTTTATGTAGAACCCATTAAAGACAAGTTATTCACTGTAAATACAACTGTATGATTATGGAATGAGTTCACGTATTCCCATTTGTAAAATGACTCCTTATAGCATCAAAAAGAAGACACAAAAGGTTGAAAATCTTGAGTGCAGGAGGAAGAACTGCAAATTATAGCATACAATCATGGAGGAAAGACAGTGATAGCTCCAGAATATGTTCAACAGGGGTCTCAAACAAAGAGGCACCTCTGGTGAAAATTGTACTTTTGATCACAATATTTAACTTTGGATGGGCAAATTAATACTTTAAATTCAACAAACTTAATTGGTGCCCCTCTCACTGGTGGCACCAGTGAGGGGTCAGGGTAAAAAATTTCCAAACCAGACAGGCCAGAACCTCCCATCACAAAGAGGTTGTGGACCACAAATACTAATCTGCTTATACCATTACATTATTTTGATTGCCAATCCCTAATATTGTTGTCTAAAAGCACAACTTTGGGCCATACTAAGCCATAAAGACTCCCCTCCTGAACCCAAGAATTTTTTTTCTGGACCAGACTGGGCTCTAGCCGATGCCTTGGTTCAGACCCTTTGTCAGACCCCCTGTCTCCAACCCCATGAACTATTATTGATTACTACTTTTTACAAGTGCAGATCGATTTCTTTTTGATCTGTGAAAAAGTAAACCTTAAGCATGTGCATGTAAATTGATCAATGCAAGTTATATTAGAAAACGCATTATATTTGTACAGTATTAATAGATATTGCAATAAAATATGTTTTAACTACTTTCTAATGATGGTAAAATGTACAGCATTGCTTGACGAGTAAAACCAGTCACTCGTCACAAAAATCGATTTTGAGTTATTAATACAGGGTTAAAGTGTAAAATAGGAGCTACAAAATGGTAAAAAAATCATTCAAATCTGACATTTCCTTATGAAGTTACAAGCATTTAAGCATACAGCTGTTTAAAGAACAATATATGAGAAATCAGCCTTCAAAGTTTATGATTTCAGGCATTTCTCATGCAGAAACTATTACAAAATCATTAAAAAGTGTTGTTTTAACATTGTAATTGGGAAAAATAACAGCACAGCATGGTGTATAGATACATAAACCTTAGTTTATTGAAATAAAATAGATTTTTAAAAATTTTACATTCTAGCATGTTTTTGCTATTTTCTCTGAAACACAATTTGTGACGAGTGACTGGTTTAGCTTGTCTTTGCCACAAATATTGCTTTGTTGTACATAAAAATAAGAATTCTGAAATAGATATATCCTGTTCACTAAGTTGTTTAAAACCTTTAGGCCAAAAAAATTACATTCTAAAATGCCAAAAAAATATAGTTATTACTCATTCATCAGACATAGTTGGTAGGCCTACTCTACACTTAAAAAAAAGATAATTTAGATGTAGATACAAAAAAGTATGAAAATATCGAAAAAAGCAAAACCTAAATCTGTTCATTGTTAGGTTTACATGTAGCAGTTAGATTTATTTAATTTATTGAAATTTGTATATTTCAGCATTTCCTTAGGTACTTCTGGTAAAATTTTTTGTGTGCTAGAGCCAAAAAAATTAATAAAAATCTCATTTGATGCCTTTTAAATTTAACCTTATTTTCTGTTCTTTACAGGTAATTTTTTTTTACATTGCATATATTGGCTTGTAGGCCGGCTATTGTACCTTGTGTACCAATACTAAATCATGTATAAAATAGATTAAATGTCACAGAATAATAAAAGTAAACCGATAATGAACCTGGTTGTAAAATATCAAATATATAAATTAAAATTGTACTATTTATTCCTTGTGATTGTTGTTCTTGTCAATCAGGGAAAACGATATCGTGAATATATATTTTTGTTTTAATGGGGCTAAAACAGGTTTTCATTTAGTGAAAAACAAGATCAGTGTTTGTTGAATTTTATACAAGTGTGCTATAATTTCTGACAGCATTAAGTTATTTTTCTAGGAACCATTATGTTTATAATTAGCAAATTTATGTATAGTCGAAATGCAGATTGTCATTGAGGTTGGAAACATTTCATCTATCTGAAAAGGGTATGCAAGATAGATGTATAGTAGTCCTGTAGAAAGTGAATACTGTAATAAACAAAATCTGCTTGGTTTATGTCTGTTGGTTCATTTCCATTTTTTCCTTAAGCATAATATTTAGAAGTGGGATAAAAAGTGATTATTTGATACACATTAAATCTTTTTTTACACAGTCTTTTTTAAATATAACCTGTTTTTAATGTATAAATAATTTCACCACTTTTTTTGCCTACTCTATCTATAGTATCTTCAGTCCGAGTATAATTCAGTATAATTATATACAAAACAGTAAACACAGTTGGAGTTGATGATAATTATGAGGATAACAACGGTGGTGACGACAATGGCGATATGGGGTGCCATACTCAACAGAAGTCTATGCAGGGCTATGTTAGAATAAAAATGTAATTGCAAATTTCCATGTCTAATTTATCAAAATTGATAATCTAATCTAATTTATCAAAATTGATGATAATTATGAGGATAACAACGGTGGTGACGACAATGGCGATATGGGGTGCCATACTCAACAGAAGTCTATGCAGGGCTATGTTAGAATAAAAATGTAATTGCAAAATTCCATGTCTAATTTATCAAAACTCAATTTCTTAATCAAAACGTAGATCTAATTTTCGTAGTTCTATGTTTTCAAAAACGTAGTTCTGATTTGACAAAACATAGGTCAGTTTGATTTTGTCCAACTAACATGTCTAATTGTTTTAAAACGTAAATTCATCCCATTACTGGTTTGATTTACATTTTGCCACTATATTTAGCATTACCAATACACTGGCATGATTAATAATAATAATGGCATCTTGTAAGGCGCACGTATCTATCTCATTTCCACTTGTGTTTAAAAATCATCCTGGCCTATAAAATTCAAGATGGAAGCTGTTGGATGCATCTTGAAAAACTGCAAAAAATAAATTATCTCGGGTTAAGGACAAATATGATGTTATTTCCTCTAAATTTTGCTTTACCCTCGAAAATATTTTTTTTTAAAACTAATATTCTGGCACAGACGAGATAGAGTGACCGAATAAAATGTAGTTTCCTTATGTTGGCATTAACAATACCATTGAATTGTTATTTAGTGTTTATTATAATCTATAAATCCAAGATGCATAAAAAATAATACCAAGAATGTGGTATTTTCTAAGATAAATTATCATAGAATTTCATTCCAAAAAAAGCTTTGTGGAAATTTGTCATTATATTGAAATAAAGTTATCTTGGAATTCCTTCTTTTTCGATATAATCTTGCAATTCCATCTTTTCAATCATCTTTCGTTTTGCCCGATATAACTTATCTATCTAGGAACTCTGTCTTTTCAAGGATATTATCTTTGAATTTGGTCTTTGCAAGATACATTATTTTGGAATTTTGTCTCTCTTCTATTTTTTTTTTTTTTTTTTTGAAATTCAAGGTACTTTATCTGGGAATTCCGTCTTTCTGAGATAAATCTTCTGGAAATTTTGTTTTTACAACTAAAATATCACAGCATTCTGTATTTTTATCTGATAGGTAGAGCACACCCACCTCAGGGCCACCATGGTTGGGGCTGAGTTGAGAAAATTTTAAGAATGTTCCCCTCTAGACGCTCGCAAATATCACCCTCAGATGGTAAAAATGATTTTTCAAATCCGTGTTCATCCTCGACAAAATCATTGACTTCTTCCCGACGAGAGCTACAGTATGCTCTCCCTCCCTTAGATACCCCTTCCCTCTTAAGGACTTGTACAGTGGCGGACCCAAAAATTAAAAATAGAGGGGGCCCGGGGAGGGACTTCCACGGATGGAGGATCTATATCACCTCAAGAGCCCCACCATCCCACCATGGTTGGGTCTTTCAGACTTAAAATTTGAATATTTTATCAGCATTTTTTTTTTCCGGCAATTGTGAGGGGTCCGAGCAGTGATGGCGCCAGGACCTGCTTGACGGAGGGGCTAACTGAGGCCCCAAGGGGGGGGCTAGTGGAGCGTATTGAGTCTCACTAGGCTGGGGGCCAGGAGGCCGCCCAGGGCCCCGGTGGGTGTGGGTGTCCAGGGGCAGGTTGAGCAAATGCAACGACCCTACCGATTTAGGCGGTAGGCTACCGATTTTCTTACTTTTCTACCGCCTACCGAATTACCAGGCTGTTCCTACCGATTTTTAAAAATTGAAAATCAACATTATTTTATGCTAAGTTCTCAATCAAAATAATCTTGTTCGCCGTCAGAATGATGCGCTACCCTTAATTTAAGAATCCGGCCACACTATACACACTCATAATATAATATTTGGCGCCTGGTGCAGTAACCTATGGTAACTCGAGGCGTGCGTGGTGTTGAGTCGCCTAGGATAGCCTAGGAGTAGTGTGGGATCACACGAGGCCACGATCTGTCATCTGATCCTATTTTTATAGTCTTTCACAATGAGTAAAATAAAATCCAGGTGGAATAACAAATTTAAAGACCAAGGGATTGCAGACCACAGTTGTATTAAGTCATCGAGGAAAGGTCAGTTTCATGCTTTTTGTGTGAGTTGCAGGACAGACTTTGAAACTTTTTAGTGTGTTGAATTTTTTTAAAGTATGAGTTTGACCAACTGAACATTTCCATCCTTTCCATTTTTTGTACCTCTAAAATCGATTATCTAAACCCTTAAATTTACTGAACTGTTATAGCTGCGCCCCCTGGACCCCCCATTGTTGGGAGGGGGGGGACACCCCCCTCCCAAACTCAGCCCCGCCTCGGGCTTCGCACTCGGATGGCGCTACGCGCCATTTTCTCAATAACTTCCTACCTCTTTTCTTCTTTTAAATGTTGGCAGGTATGCGACTGTACTCTTTGTGTGGGGGGGGGGGGTGAAGCTCCCCCTGGAAGCCACGGATATTTGACGAATTATGGCGAATTTCTTTTACTTATTTGATAGCATCGAGTTACTATATGAGTTCATGTAGGCCTAGGCTATGTTTATGTCGAAATCAGCTTCCAAAACCAAAATATTTTGAATAAAACAAGAAACACAGAGTATGCAATGCAACCATCTAATTTATTTTCAAATCCTCATTCTTGAAAGTGAAAGTTAAATTCTACATTGCATGAAACCTGTCAACCACGTTGTCATGGTCGAGGTTGCTTCACCTATCACGATGTATTCCAAGCATCATGAGGCTATCAAAACGAGCATTTGTCATAGCAGAACGCAAATTATTTTTAATTGATCTCATTATTATTATTATTATTGTTGTGATGAAAAGTTAACACAAATAGTTTAATGAAAACAAATATGGTGGCTAAACTAACATTACATGTAAATATTTTTTTTATTTGTTCCCCAACAAAATTTACTCGTTACAGCCCCCCCCCCCTCCTCTGGCGCCACCATTGTGTCCGAGCAGGGAGTTTTTATAACAACTCCCTGGTCCGAGACACTATCGGCGAGTGTGTAGCGATTGTATGAAAATCAAGCTTTACATACTAGTAGTATATATGACGAGAGAGTGTTTGCACAAAACCGAAGATAACGGCGTTCCATCCATAGCATTCATTCCGCTCGGGCATGTTTTGTTGTCAGATTTGAGGTATAATTGGTATACCAAAACGGACTTCGGTCATGTTCCAACTCCAGAGCTATAATCAGTGGCGGATCCAGAAAACGGAAAGCTGAATATTCATAGATTCTTCTCATATAAAATATATGAATTCCCATTGAATGAAAGAAAAAATCATCATCAAAACACTAATTTCAATATGAATTGAATGAACAATCTGTCTAGGAATTACGCCCGAAAAAAAAAAAAAAAAAATGGTTCGTGTGGGAATCGAACACACAACCTCCAGGTTTGCTATTCATTATCCACCATCAACTAAACTGCCTTAAAAAAAAATTTAAAAAAAAACTGGCTCGTGTGGGAATCGAACCCACGACCTTCAAAATATATATAAAAAGATTTTAAAAAAAAACTTGCCCCGTGTGGGAATCGAACCCACGATCGCCGAGTTTACTACTCCTGATCCAGCATGACTAAACGGAGGGAGGTAAACCGCGGCCCCTAAACCATAAATGCAATAAACCTAGTACCACACCAAGTACCTGTTAGTCAACCTACTAGAAAAAATTCTTCGTATATATACTCTACAGGTTAATATTACGCATGGTCATGGTGTCAAAAAAAATGGGCCGCGGCCCAAGAGGGTTTATTTTTTGTCTAAAAATGTATAATTAAATTTATAATCGATTTATGATTGTTACCATCTCCATAACTTACACACTTTTTTTTAAATAGACAAAATTGTTAGAAAAATTCATTATGCAAATTAGAAAAAAATAGACCAATCATGTTACGGGATTGAATTTATTGTACTCGTTGATGACGTCGCGAATTGCGAAATAACAACAAACAACAACCTTTCATGTCCCAGCCTGGGAACCAGTCAATTCGAGCGGATGCCACTTCGAGCGAAGGCCAATTCGAGCGAATTCGAGCGGATTTTTTTTCGAGCGGATGCTGGTTCGAGCGGAAGAAGATCCACTTGTGCGAACAACAACCTGTGCGAGCTATATACGAATTACTTTAAAATTTTTATTATTTCTATTTATGAGCTAACAATTTGTTCAAGCTTTGCTTGAGAGGCAGGGGAAAGCCCCAGTCGGTTCCGGGGAAGACGCATTTAATGGATTTTTAGGTTAACAAATAATAAAGTTGTATTTGTTCTGAATGTATATGGTAAGTGAATCCTATTGGGAATAGGAATTTCCTTTATAGCCTGCCATCTCTATCTTAGAGTAAATAAATAAATAAACAAACAAACATACCCGCATTCATAAAAACAGTAATATATCTTAAATTATACTAACTTAGTCAATGTTATCCTTTCCACAAGTTTTTAAAAAAAAACAGTGGGTTTTGAGCTTCAGAAGAAAATTGGTATGATGTCATTATTACTGTACTGTTGATACAGTAGTGGCTAACCATCCACCTTTGTTTACCGTGAACAAAAAATAATGGTCACTCGTCTTGTGTGTGTGCTTCTCGTGCACTCTTGTATAACATGCACTTTCTTTTTTAAGCATTTCAATTTGTTAATTGCTTGAAGTTTTCTCAGGGCATTGCCGATTTAATCACCAAATTGTGGGACTTCGTCTTCGCTTCGCATCGTTAAAAGCTATATTAACTATTAGCACAT
>NW_022689540.1:701883-705366 GCF_011630105.1 Anneissia japonica | reverse complement strand
TAATATACTTTTTGAAATCACATTTCTAAAGCATAAAAATATCGTCACGCACATTTGTGTTTGTGGTATTAAAGTTGGTTGAACTATTATTGTGTACGTTTTTAAACACTTCAGATCATCATAACATCATGAATACATTTTAAATTCAATTCTCTGCAAGTAGGTCGATGACTTTTCTATTATTGAATGGTAAATGTTATTTTCGTGACGATATACAATACCTGGATTTGCGTCAGGAGAATCAATTAGGGGGCCTATATGTATTTTGTCCAACCTGTCGTGAAAATATATTGAATACTCAGTGCGTGATTCAATATACATTTTTAAATCACATTTCTAAAGCAATAAAATATCGTCACGCACATTTGTATTTGTGGTATCACCGTGTCCCACTATAGCCAATTTGGCAACCACTGGACACAATGAAAAAGAATAGGATTATCTTGGAAAATATTAAACAAGATATTTATAGTTTATCACTGTGTCCCACTATAGCCAATGTAGGGCACTGAAAAAAATTGTTGGATTATCATTTTTTTTTTGAAAATATTAAAAAAGATATTTATAGTTTATCACTGTGTCCCACTATAGCCAATTTAGGGCGCATAGGAAAAATTATTAGATCACTATTTTTTTTAATCAGAACAACTGATTCTTTTAATAGATGAGGGAGGGACTTTTTTATTTAGCAAGAATATTGTAAATATTGTATAAAAACAGGTTTTATTTTTATTGTTTTTTAAAGAAAACGTATTTCCAATCACAAAATTATATTGTTTTTTTATGCTGTTGAAAAAATGATGCGGCCAAAGAAAAGAAACATTTTTTTTTAAATTTCCGCATCAATATTTCCCAATTTTGTTGAAGCGGGCTGGAGTGATGATCTAATAATTTTTTTTTGTATAGGCATAATTATGATCTGTTCATTGTGCGTTCGATTTTGATAATGATAGGAGCACTGTATGATCAATTTGCGTCAAAATAAATAGATGATTAACATAAAAAGTATGATGCCGTTTATTTTTACAATACTGCTATTGTTTCTAAAATTTGGTGGAGTAATGTAGTTCATGTGGTTATCATTGGAAAGTTATTTATCTATTAGTAAATTCTATAATCTGGTTGTACGCATATAGATATATTTTTTACATTTTTTATTTTATTTCTTTATTCGTGTTCTTTGCAATTCATGACAAAGTAAACTCAACCATACATATTCAAAAACAGATCGACGAAAAGGACCTCCACGAAACTCTTAGGAGCTTTTAAAATGGAGACCCGGTGTTAAAATTTAAGTTTGTTTAGACATAAAGACAGTATATAACTGCCTAACTACACAGATACACCCCCTCTGACCCAACAGTCATATTTATTTGATTTACATTTATTTTGAACATTGCCATTAGGACATTGTTTAAATCCACACAAGCCAGAGACGTTCATTCCCATTACATTATGGTCTTCCATTTCTATAGCGCATAATACAGTGCATGACAAACGTCACATAACCACTAATTCCACCTTAATTCGGAGTCGCTCAGCTCAGTCTTACATGTGTAAATGTTCGTATTGACACTGTGTTTTTAGCATTGTTTTAAAGTTATAACCAATCAGACATTTACATGAACTATATTTATCTTAACTATTGTTTTCAGAAAAGTGGCGTATCCATATTTTAAAGAAGGGGGTGCTGATGTAATGAGAGTCCACATCACGTCAGTACCATCGTGGTTGGCGGTGACGCAAAAATTTCAGTATTTTATTTGGAACTTACATTACCTAATAATAATAATGTTTTTGACAAATTGAGTAAACCCCCCCCCCCCAATTAATTAATTAATTAGGTACCCAAAAATTGAATTTAAGTACTTACTATTCTAAAAACTACCATATTCAACTGAGCCCCACTATGGTTGCAGCGCATAATACAGTGCATGACAAACGTCACATAACCACTAATTCCACCTTAATTCGGAGTCGCTCAGCTCAGTCTTACATGTGTAAATGTTCGTATTGACACTGTGTTTTTAGCATTGTTTTAAAGTAATAACCAATCAGACATTTACATGAACAACAAAACGAATGGAAATATATTTATCTTAACTATTGTTTTCAGCAAAGTGGCGTATCCATATTTTAAAGAAGGGTGTGCTGATGTAATGAGAGTCCACATCACGTCAGTACCATCGTGGTTGGCGGTGACGCAAAAATTTCAGTATTTTATTTGGAACTTACATTACCTAATAATAATAATGTTTTTGACAAATTGAGTAACCCCCCCCCCAATTAATTAATTAATTAAGTACTTACTATTCTAAAAACTACCATATTCAACTGAGCCCCACTATGGTTGCGGCTCATGTGAGAACATTTTGAGAAGTTGAGACTCGTTAGATGCACAAAAAAGCACTTGAATAGTACAAAATTTACGATATCCATCTGAGCCCCACCATGGTTTTGGGGCGCAGATGAGTCAATTGCAAGAATTTGAGACTTTATAGATGCCCCAAACAACACTCGTATGCTTAAAATTTATGAAAATTTTAATCCATCTATCTCAGCCCACCATGGTTTAGGCTGAGGTAAAACAATTTTAAGAATTAGAGACTTTTAGATGCAGGAAAATGGCGAATACATAAAAACAAAAAAAATTACTGTATCCACAAAGGCCTATCCCCATCATGGAGGTGAGAAAATGTTAAAAATTGGGGAATTCTGATGCCGGAAAATGGCAATGTCATACATAAAAACTAGGAAAATTACTATATCCACCTGAGCCCCGTCATGTGTGTGGCTGCATGAGATAAAGTTGGAGAATTGCACTTTAATACTTAAAATTTATGTTGGTTATTTTTTAACATTTGAAAAGAGGATGTCAATGGGACGCAACTGCCAAAAAACTTGGCAGCGAAAGGACGCTACCAATAAACAATCAACAAACTACCGGGTTTCTGGGTTGATTTCCAAGGTACTACATGGCTGAACTATATTTTACTTTAGGGTTAATTGGTAAAAATGGCACACAGATCATACGACGTCACTGACAACGCCGGGGACGGCAACTCGATCTTGAGATTAATTTTCCGAATAAAGTTATACTAAATAACTTCTAATGACGAACTATTGTCTTCAATTGTTTTTTTTTCGGTCATTCAACTGTCATTTTATCTATCTTTTCGGTGATATTACTATTCTCTATAATCTATAAAACACCCACATAACAACGTCACGTTAGAACGATCGGTGGGGACACCGTGGTGACGCCGGTAGGGTCAATTTTCGTCGGAAGGTATCAAGATTATAAACAGTTTCATTGGACTAAATTCTTGCTTAAGTTAACCACATGCTTACCTATTATACTGACACTGGTTTCAAATCACGGTCAAGTAGTTAAACATCACCTAAAATCACCTTATTTTGCGAATTAGCGACCCTCAACTGATCATCGAGCCCCCCCTCCCCACTTCAGCTTCGCGCCGCCAC
>NW_022689540.1:689249-699889 GCF_011630105.1 Anneissia japonica | reverse complement strand
TTATTTTGCGAGTTAGCCCCCTCACCTAATCACCGATCCCCACTTTACCTTCCCACCACATCAGCTCCCTTCCATTTCAAGACCCCTACGCAACTGATGTTTGGGCCTGCTAGTAGGAAAAATTTGTAAGCCTACTACTACTATACAGGATCAGATTGCGCTATAGCCAAAATACAAATGTATGTTATTTTTAATACTGGCATGGTTGTAGTATCTTCTTTTCAAAATAATTCCTATTCTATTTTAACATATTTCAATTCAAATAATAATAATTCAAAGTTTCTTCTATACCGGTTATATGCATGCAAATTTATTTAAACTTTAATCATTGAGATTCAGGCATATTTATAAAATACCCGACCGGCAGTGAAGGTCCTGATTTGCGTGTTGAAGAGCATGCGCAAATACTCTTGGAAGCACTGCTTCCATTCCAGTGTTAAATTGGATATTCTGACGCCACCACATGGTTGTCACAATAGCAAATTTAAGTGTTGTAGGGTATGCTCTTGACTTCCATTGCCTCACTGAATGCGTGATTGATTGATATTGAAAACCAGCCATGCGGAAATTTTAAGCAGCTGAGAGTATGATGTGATAGGCCCGAATGTAACTTATCCTTGATACCAAAGTAGGCCAAACATTGAAAAACTTTGCTTTTCCAATAAACTACAGCAATCCACTCGAAAAATTAAGGTTTATATAGAAGATTGTGGCTAAGAAATGCTAAATCAAACGCAGAAACTGTACTACTATATTTTCTTACTTTTTTTAGCCAGGGTATGCACTGCATGCCTTGCTTGCCTTGATGGTCCGCCACTGCTCAAACTGTGCACGACATGAACACCATTGTAGTTACCTCAGGATTCTTGGAAATGGTTATCAACAAGAATCGAACTTATCATTTTCATTATAAATTAATTATTTTAATAATTTTTTGTTGCCCACAGTATCAGAGCTTGCAAAATCAAGAATTTGCAGTATGCCGGAGCATGAAAATTACAAAATTGAGGTTGAAAAAAGTGAGTTTATTTGGTATTGTACATTATAGCGCACCTAAGTAAATCCCTGTCATTTGATTGGTGGATTTTGTATCCCAAGTCCTTTTTCAATTAAGAAGACTTTTGTGACCTCCAGAGTAGATTTGCAAAACCAAAATGTGCGTAAACCACTAATGTTAATAATCACCACTATTTGTTATTCACTTTGTAGGTCAATGCAATAAAGAAAATTTACATGACGACAATGATTTTATGCCAGAGGAATTGCCAGTGTTGTCGTCAGACCTAAACTGCGGAACAGCATGTTTAGGCCAAGAAGAATATGAAGATACCAATAAATGTATGGTATTGGAAACAAATAGAAATGCTGGATGCATTACCGATGATGGGTTGAGTGAAATATACAATGAACATGAACAAACTTCAAGTTTGAATTTACAAAATAAAAATGAAGAGGTGAAATATAAATGTGAACATTGCGGAAAGAATTTCAATTTAGCTGCATTGACTACTCATTTGGGAATTAAAATAGAGGAGAAGCAATTTGAATGTGATTATTGTGTAAAGAAGTTTGACAGCAGAAGTGAATTGGAAGCACATTTGATGAAACACATTGGAGAAACAACGCCATATGAATATGGCGATTGTGGAAACAACAATAATGATGATTTAGGAAAATACACTGAAAAGACAACATGTGAAAGTGAAAGTTGTGAAAAAATGTTTGAAGAAAGTGGCAATTTCAAAAATGTTCCACAAGCATCAGACACACCATATACATTTGAGCATTGTGGAACAAAATCAAATCATTCTGGTAGATTAAATAGGCGTTTAAATATGCACACAAGACAGTTGCCGTTTCAATGCCAACATTGTGGGAAAACATTTAATACCAATACTATTTTAAAACTGCATTTGATGACACACACACAAGAAACAATACATGCATGTGAACATTGTGAAAAGAAATTCGGTAACAGTGGTAATTTAAAAAGACATTTGAGGATACACACTGGAGAAAAACCACATGAATGTGAACATTGTGGAAAGAAGTTCAATCAAAGTGGTAGCTTGAAAACACATTTGAGAATACATACAGGAGAAAGACCCTATGAATGCGAACACTGTGGGAAGACATTTAAGTGTAACAATGTTTTGAAAGGGCATTTGAGGGTACATACAGGAGAGTCACATGACTGTGAACATTGTGGAAAGAATTTTAATCACAGTAGTAGTTTAAAAACTCATTTAAGGATACACACAGGAGAAAGACCTTATGAATGTGAACTTTGTGGAAAGAAGTTTAATCATGGTGGTAGTTTAAAAACACATTTGAGAATACATACAGGAGAAAGACCTTATGAATGTGAACATTGTGGAAGGAAGTTTAATCACGGTGGTAGTTTAAAAACACATTTGAGAATACATACAGGAGAAAGGCCCTATGAATGTGAACATTGTGGAAAGACATTTAAGTGTAACGGTGATTTGAAAGGGCATTTGAGGGTACATACAAGAGAGATGCCTTATGACTGTGAACATTGTGGAAAAAAGTTTAATCACAGTAGTAGTTTAAAAACACATTTGAAAACACACACAGGCGAAAAACTATATGAATGTGAACATTGTGGAAAGAAGTTTTATCAAAGTTTCAATTTAAAAAGCCATTTGAGGGTACACACGGGAGAAAAGTCATATGAATGTGAACACTGTGGGAAGAAGTTTTATCGAAGTGATCATTTGAACCACCATTTAAGGATACACACAGGAGAAAAACCATACGAATGTGAATATTGTGGAAAGAGGTTTAACCAAAGTAGTAGTTTAACAAGCCATTTGAGGATACCTCATCTCGCCTCACTCTCCTCTTCCTGCCATGAGGCACATACAGTAAGGCCATAACATAATCTTTCCATTTATCCCGGTCTCTTGCTGTTTCATCAGCCGCTTTCCAAAATCTCCACCTAATTGCTGTCCTTTCCTGCTCCGCTGTTTTCCTCCATGTTGTCTTTGGTCTTCCTCTTTTCCTTTTCCCTTCTGGTTGCCGTGTCATTGCCACTTTGCTGCTGTTATTTGCTGGTCTTCTAATTTCATGACCAATCCACTGCCACCTCCTCTTTCTGACCTCTATCCTAATTTCATAGTTCTACATTGCTTATCTTGTTGGGCCATCGAACCTTTAGTATTCTCCGTAGGCATTTATTTTAGAATGTATTCAACAATAAGCTTCATAAAGCATAGGGCCTACATTGAAAACTCCTAATAAATCGAAGATGTGCATTTTAGGCGTATAAACCCAGAATAAACTTTCATTCGTTTGGCAATTGAAGTATTAATAAAACAGATTAAACGAATAAGCAGTGGTACCACAATCATGTATGCTTTCGGCGTACGTATGTAGTAGGGTAACAATCTGGATTGTAGGCTAGCCCTCCGTTGATATCATTTATTTTATTGAGCTTTTCAGTTTTGTTTTTGGAAATATTAAGAAGCAGGGACCATGAACATTTTAACAGACTTTAGTTCTTGCACAATCAAAGGGGATTAAATAATATAAAATGCTCCCTGCTGCCAACACATGCCACTTTTGCTTCTCCAAAAACACTGCAATTTGCAGAGTATTATTATCAGTGGATATCATCAGGTGGTCCGCATTCCCGTTCGGGCGACAACTGGAAATGGACGTTTCCAGATTTTTCCTGTGTTAGACTCCACAAAAAACTCGCCCGAACGCACCCCAAGTATCATGTTTATCTGTGTTTGAAAACTTGGCTGGTAAATCGATTTAATTAGACTTAAACCATTTTTTATACATGTAAAGGAATATTTGTATTGGATACACATTGGATAATGATTACCGTATTAATGTTCCGTTTTCAGTTTGATTTTATATTTATTATGATGTGCAAAGAAACCTCAAGAAAATGGACTTTGTAAAATTGTTAGATAAAGTACTGTATAGCTTGTCGTGTCACTGAGAAACTTCACTCTCTCTCATAATAGCTAGGTTCACATTCAGAGTTTATCATGTTCAAGCCAGTCCGTCATTTTATGTGAACTTACAAGAATCTGTGCTCAGCTTAATCACCTAGTGGAGCATCATGATTCATCATGATTAACCTTGATAAAATGATAAATTAATTCATGAGATCGAATTCAACCAATTAGCATTCTGATATTTGAGACAACCTCACTGGTTTTGCTTCTGGTAGTTTTCATGCAACTCTGCAAATCATTAGTATTTAATAGAACATGCTAAACTTATGAAGTATAGATCATGATAACTTTATCATAAAAACTTATGTGAATGTGCCTATTGATTTACAGGTAAGGTCGTTTTCAACTTTACTCTTGTTTCTTAATAATGTTAATGGAATAATTTATTTATAGGTTATTTGTTGTGGTTATACACTCTGCAAAGACTAGATGATTTACAGACACAATGCAAAGTAATTATTGCAGTACATAGTACTCTAGCTATCATCAGGGAAATGTAATTGTCCGGCCTGCTATATAATAATAATAATAATTTTGACAGTTAAATTACTGTATGCTCTTTCATTTATCGTTCCACAGTTGAATAAAATACTCGAAAACTGACAAGAATGTCTAAGTGCATTCATTGTGTGAACATCACCACAGCAGGCCCGTACGTAGGATTTTTATTGGGTGGGTGCGAATTTGTGGAAAGTGGACCAAAATCTTGGTGGGGTGGGTGGGGGGTGGTGCGCTAAAAACAATCCGCCACTGGTTTTGAGAGCAACACTATTCAGTGTTCTTATTTTCAAATGTTCTCTGGTCTATCTAAAATGTTGATGGCCTAACGATGAATATCAACTTTGATATGTTAAGGAAACTGATCTATACAAAATTAAATCAATCTAATTAAAAACACTGTGGAAATGTCATTAATTATACTATGGGTTAACGTTCATTAATATGATTAAAATTTTAAGAAATGTAAATAAATCGAGGTCGGAGTAAAATAAATTCCTACAAATTGGACATACACGTCACATAGCCTAGATGTGAAACGTGCCACTTCCAACCATGTTGTGTTTCGTATTTTCACTGCATAGGTCAATAGTCTACGGTATGCAAAATTATAGAGCAAGGTAAATAAAACGTTAATAAATTTAAAGAAAAGAAATGAATGTAGGTCCAGCGCACACTGAAAAAACCTATAATATCATTGGGTATTGAGAATACTAAATTTTTACCACAAATGTAAATGTTATATTATAAATAAACGAAATTAATGGAAATTGCGAATATGAACAAATCATATAAAGCGCTTTACGTCGTGGATGAGATGGGTAGATGTCAAAAATATAAAAAATCGAGAATTCATAAAATAAGCCTATACTGATCTGATTGGGAACAGGGTAGGGAAAGCAATAAATCACTTTGTTGTTTTTAAGCGAATACGTCCACACTCTCCGGGCCAGATAGGGACTTTAACATACTGTATGGGGCGGAGGATTCAGGAATTCGAAATAGAGGGGTCCAGGGAGGGACGTTCACAGAAATATTGGCCAGGGTCCACCCACCTCAGCCGACCCCATTGTGGTTGGGGTTGAGGAAAAGGAAATTTATGATTATGGCACCTTTAAATGGCAGGAAATGGGCACTCGCAGACTTAAACGAGAATAAAGATAATTCTAGTGAAACCTATATAGAGAGAGAAGATGAGTTATTGACACGCAACGGCTGGGAAAAACTCGCAGACTTAAACCAGAATAAAGATAATTCTAGTGAAACATATATAGAGAGAGAAGATGAGTTATTGACACGCAACGGCTGGGAAAAACTCTAAAATTACTCAAAAAGCTTATAAGCTTTACAAATGTTCTGATTGGATTGATAAGTAAAGTACAATTAGAAGGCCTTGCTTGTACGACAAAGTAGAGGCAGTCCTAGTTGGAAACTGCTCTGATTGGTCAAGCATTTTTGGTGGATGGATTTTTGGAGCATGTGATAGTTTGTCTTTAATTTTCTACGCTGGGAAATGTGGACCTTTTGTAATTTTTGTGTGGGGGGGGGAGCGTACGCACCCGCCGCACACCCCTCCCCCCTGCGTACAGGCCTGCAGAGAATCCTGAACCTGGACAGTAACAACCGGTTACATTAGTACACTCTCCAACTGCCAAAAATCGTAATTTTTAATGAAAATACAATTTTATTTTTTGCCAGGCAGCGCAGTGACGAGAAACATATACAGTGTAAATATGTAATAAACAATGAATTAAATGAAAATTTAAAGCATTGTTTTAAATGATTTTGAAATTAGAAATTAATTTTTAATTTGTGTGGTAGTTCATTACAACTTTTGGATGAACGATATAAAAATTTTCTTTTTCCCTGTCCGATATTATACATTGGAAGAACCACGTTGTTATGGGTTGGCTACGTGTGCCTTCAGAATGGGTAGTACGGTATTGTTAAAGGTAAATTTGAAGACAAATATTGAGGAGCATATCCTTTCGAGTATTTGAAAGTCTTAAGAAGTAATTTTCATTCCAAATCACATGTAGTCTACTCCACCCAAGGGCATTTCATCCACAGACACTTAAAATATAATCAACTGGAGTCTCAATATCAACAGATAGTAAAATCCTACTTAATATTCATAAGAACTTGTAAACAGTTACAATTTTTAACATTACAATGAGACCAGACACAACAACAATAATCAAAAATAGGAAAAATTAAAGCATTTGCTAACATTTTAAGTGTAATTGTATACCTTTTGAAGAAAGAAATCGAAATTTATTCGTGTCAGAAATTTTAACCTAAATTATTAATACTACTTACATATACTTAACATAAATTTTCAATTGTATTCTCTATTGTATACTCTATTAGTACGTTTCAATCTTCCTATATTCAAAGCCGGAGTATGGTCTCGTGCCAGTCTAGGCCATTTAGGTAGGCTTTCTTCATAAGGCTTCTACGAATAGATGACGATTAGTGCCTTCAAATTTTTACAAAACCGTAATGCAATAATGACATACTGATTATTATTGTATATTTTCGGTGTCAGCCGTTCCGAGTATCTTTCCTATTCTTCCTTCTTTATTCTTTCACATACCATATTTTATTCATAATTACAAAAGATTACTTACACATACATTTATTAGGTTTTTAAATATAATTGTTTACGTTTATGGGCTATGGTCTGTGTATACTTGTTGAACTCAATCTTTGTTCAATTTAAAGTCGGAGATATACATCCTGGTCTCAACCACCCTAGAGTCACTCTCAGATAGGCTTATCTTCATATGACTTCTATGAATAGATTCCTTGTTCAAAGCGAAAAATCAAGTTGGCTTTACCCAGTACCGTTCGTGTGTTCATCGACGGGAAATCTCCTCTATACATTGCATACTCTTTGTTTCTCGGTTTTTTTTTTTTTTTTTTTTTTTTTTTTTTTTTTTTTTTTTTTTTTTTTTACAATATTACAAAACATACATAAAGTCATATTACGGGAGGTTAATCAAATAACTAATAAACATTCACCAAAATTCATCAATTATTCGTGGCTAGGACTGCTTATTTCCTCCCCACCCCCGCACTTCCAAATTGCTTCCTATGGGCTGTACAGTATATCATACACCTGTGACTTTTCCAAACAGACATTTCAATGTTTATAACACCAGTAGCACTAACTTGTTCCCATTTAGTAGCTTTAATATCATATGGCTACACTGTAAATTGCTTGTTAGTGTTTAAGTAACTTACTTTGCCATTTGTCTTCATTAATTGCTATTATTTATTCATGTTTACGGTGACCGAGTCACTCATTTTTATTGAATACCACCATAGACATCAATTTATAATTACGGTATACGGTAGGTTGTTTGGTATAAGATCTTTGTTCGGTACCCATAATCATTTTGGGAGCGCACTTTGCTCGATTATTTACTGTTAAAACTATTTGGCAGCGAAGGGACGCTACCAATAAACAATCAACAAACTACAGGGTTTCTGGGTTAATTTGCAAGGTACTCAATGGCTCAACTATTTGTTACTTAGGGGTTAATTGGTAAAAATCGCACACAAATTATACGACGTCACTGACAACGCCGGGGATGGCAACTCGATATTGAGATTAATTTTATAATAAAGTTATACTAAATAACTTCTAATGACGAACTATTGTCTTCAGTTGTCTTTGTTGGTCATTCAACTGTCATTTTATCTATTTTTTCGGTGATATTACCATTCTCAATAATCTATAAAACACCCACATAACAACGTCACGTTACGGTGGGGGTGACGCCGGTAGGGTCAATTTTCGTCGGAAGGTACCAAGATGATAAACAGTTTCATTGGACTAAATTCTTGCTTATGTTAACCACATACTTACCTAAGATTATACTGACACTGGTTTCAAATGAAATAACTGAAAAGTTTGGTTTGTATCAATGTTTTAATAAGTATATAAAACTACGTCACAAATACGTATGCAAAAATGCACATGGACACCACGCTGTTTTTGTATTTTTCTTTAAAACCTGTATGCCTGATCACCATCATCATACACAGTATAATAGATTCAAGTAAGATGTTTCAAATGATATAAAAATGTATGCAAACATGCTGTTGGAACAGTTTTTTCCCCGAGTTTTATTTACCTTAACGTCGACTCCGTCTTAGAAAGCACCAGGATTATTCACACCAGGATTAATCACCACGCTGTTTTGTGTTTTTCTTGAAATCTGTATGCCTGATCACCATAATCATACACAGTATAATAGATTCAAGTAAGATGTTTCAAATGAAAATGCATCATAGCTATTATTAATTATTATCAATACGGTCCCGGCGTCATTCCTTGAATCGGGAGGTACTTTACCGCTTGAGTTCAAGATGTACACATGACGGTCATATCATGTAAAGATACGGTAATTATTTGTCCCGAATTATAATTTGTATTTTTAATGTATTACTAGAGATAGGTCCCTTCCCTGCATTCAACAATTATGTGGATATTCATTGTACTGTTATTACGGCTGAAGCTATCGGCACTGCCGCAGTGCGAAAAAGCTGCTGTTTTCTATCGGCACTGCCTTAGTATCAAAAATCAGCGCCAATCTATTAATTAATTAATAATTAAATAATTGAAAATATTAATTAAGATTATATTAATAAAGATATTCGTGAAGTTCGTGTGAAAATTATTTACATAATTGCAGTTTATTTATAGGGCATTTCGACGGATATTGTCACCTCGTGTGAACCATCCTGAGCTCTGCTTACCAAAAATACGCGGTAATCGCGCGATAGTATTAGCATGGACCTATTTATTATTAATAGGTCCATGGTATTAGCATTTGCATACACGAAAACACTTTGGCGATGCTTTTGTTTTTTGCTTTTGTTTTGTTTTGTTTTACATTTACATCCAGCGTTAGGCCCACTGAATTGTTTAATGCTTAAATAATTAAAAACATTAATTTGGTTTAAATTATCATAGAATTTACAATGAAACTTATATTTTATAAGATTATTTTTTTGAAACAGAATAAAATAGGTAACTTTTTATTGAACAAAAAAAAATTTACATTGACGACGTAAGTTGATTTACTATGCTGAATCGTTATTAATGGTATATACCTATTATATATTTTTATAATATAATCCACAAATGTCTCATTGATCACACTATCGTAAATGTTGAAGTAGTATTATTTCTTTATTAAAGCATTATTTGAGCACCTTCATTATTATTATTATAATTATTATTAATATTATTATTATATTATTATATTATTTTATATTGTTTATCAACCATATTAACATTGAAAACATGAATTAGCCTATGTGGATAAAATTATCACAGAAAATAAACTTATAATTTATAGGATTATTTTTTAAAACATAATCAAATACAGTACGGTAGATAGGGGCCTAACATTGTTATTTAAAAGCAGGTTTTGCATGGACGTAATTTTATTTAATATGCTGATTATTATTATCTCATTAATCAAATTATTATTATTATTATTATTATTATTATTATTATTATTATTATTATTGTTGTTGTTGTTGTTGTAGTTGTTGTTTGTTTATTTTCTGTTTTATGTATACAAGTATGCCTAGGCCTAATATATTATAATGTAGCCTATATTTTTAATTATTTAATTTAATTATTAATTTAATTAGAAATAATTATAATTATTAATTATAAAACATATATAATATAATGTTAACAATAATATAGGCTAGGCTAGGCCTAATCAATTATTGATACCTTAATGTCATCTATTAGCCTGGGTGCAGTAGGAAATTAGCGGGAAAAAAGTAAAGGAAAATTGATTTTTAGTTTTTCTGAATCAGTATATCATAGGCCCTATAGTGTCTCAGAAAAAAATCCCTATTCTTAAAGCTTGGGCAATTTTTTTTTATAGCACTTTAAAATTTTGACATAAAATATCCTATTTTGGGCTAATTATGATGGGGGTAGGGGAAATAAATGTATGTTTTTAGTCACTTTTACATATGCTATGTGTATCAAATGTAACAAGAACTTGGCTAAATAGTTACTCCTCACTCTCGTTAAAAAATTTAATCGGAATAATGACGTCATCACAAAAAATTCCAAGATGGCTGCCATTTTGGCGGTAAAACTCTTTTAAA
>NW_022689540.1:685437-687382 GCF_011630105.1 Anneissia japonica | reverse complement strand
ATATATATAAGTATTATTATTTTAATAGTAGTATTATGCTTATTTATTATTTTTGAAATCATTAATAATATTATGTATATATTACTGTATTGTATTTCTGTTATTTCAAAATTATATTTTAATATTAGAATGAATTACATTGTTAGTACCGTTATATAATAATATTATTTATAATATTTTTATTACCACTATTGATATCATTACAGTATTATCACCATCCGTCATCATCATCCTCTTCCTATTCGTCATCGTCATCATCATTTTCATTGTTGTCTTATCATTATAATCATCCTTACTATCATCGATCGTTGTAATCATCACCATCATATTACAGTAGTATTATGCTTATTTATTATTGTTGAAATCATTAATAATATTATGTGTATATTACTGTATTGTATTTCTGTTATTTCAAAATTATATTTTAATATTAGAATAAATTACATTGTTAGCACTGTTATATAATAATATTATTTATAATATTTTTATTACCACTATTGATATCATTACAGTATTATCATCATCCGTCATCATCATCCTCATCCTATTCGTCATCGTCATCATCATCATTCTCATTGTTGTCTTAACATTATAATCATCCTTACTATCATGGATCGTTGTAATCATCACCATCATCATCATCATCACATCATACTCATCCATCGTCATCGTCCTCATCTTCATCACGTCCTTATCAATCATCTATCGTCGTTATCATCATCCTCATAATCTTCATCCTCCTCATTCTTCATCATTTTCTTCATCATCATCCTCATCATCATATTCATCCATCATCATCAATGGCATAGCCAGGTATTGGCACAGTTGGGACAGTCCCACACCATTTTTCCAATGGGTCCACAAAAAATGGTCCACATTTTAAAAAAGGGTCCAAATTATGTAATTTTATGCATAAAATGGATCCAGATACCTTATATTTAGTTAAATATGGGTAAAATTTAAGAAAATGGGTCCAGATATTTCATATTTTTACGTAAAATGGGTCCACATTGTTTGAATTTACACGTAAAGTGGGTCTGCTCTGATATTGTCCCACACCGTTTGAAAATCCTGGCCATGGCATTGATCCTCATCCATCATCGTCACCCTCATCATCATCAACCTCATCCTTATCCTACTTATCATCATCACTCATTCATCATCATAGTCCTCATTATCACCATCATTGTCATTATCATCCTCATCATCATCCTCATTACAATCATCGTCTATCATCATCATCCTCATTACAATCATCATCTATCATCATCATCCATCATCATCCTTGTCCTCATCATCAACCACATCATCATCATCCTTATTAATCATCATTATCAATCATCATCCTCATCATGAGGATGATAATGAAGAGGATGAGGACGACAAGAATGAGGATGAGGATGAGGGGTAGATGGGATGTTTCTCATCATTCGTCATCTTTAACCTCATCAACATCATTCTCATCAATCATCCTCATCATTATCACGATCACCCTCATCAACGACCATTATCATCAATCATAATCATCATCATCCTTATTTTTATCATCATCAAACTCATCATCCTAATCCTTCTCCTTATTATCATCATTATCCTCACCATCCTTATCAGCATCATTTTCTTCCTCATCATCATCCATCATTAATCATCATCTACCTCCACATCTTCCTTCTCCTCATCAGCCGCATCATCCTCATCCTCCTCACCATCATTCTTATCTTAATCACCATAATCATAATCATCATTACCATCATCCTCATTATTATCATCATCATTACCATCATCATTTTTATCATTATCCTCTTCATCACCACTGGGGGAGGGGAATGAACAACAGGATATTTGATTGGTGAACAGCCGAAATGGCAATTTAAAGCCAACGAAGTCGCTAGAGGTGTAAAAATGCAGCCTCTACGTGGTGGGCGGTCAGCATAGCACCAATAGA
>NW_022689540.1:683919-685201 GCF_011630105.1 Anneissia japonica | reverse complement strand
CAGAAAATACATATAGGCCCCCTAATTGATTCTCCTGACGTAAATCCAAAATATCATATTTTGTTATATTGTATTTAAGCCTTTCCTCTATATTGTATGCTTTGTAAATTTGATATACTATATTTTTTGGTTTTCTTTTTTATCACGGCCATGATGAAAAACATGTAAGTTGTTGAGTTATGTTTTCGTGAATAAATAAAGCTTTATTACTACTACGGACAAAATAACACATTGAGCATGTGACAGAAGATTGCCTTTAATTTGTTCGTAGTTGTGGCATTTTGAATTTTATACTGTATTTGTTTTTGGAAACTTGTCGCAATGACTCAGCAGGCCTCCCAAGTCTACCTAAAATCCAATCTTGAAGGCCAATTTCCCTCTTCCAAAATAAAATATAATTTTCCCAGAAATTCTAGAATTTTATTATTACACAACATAACAATTATAAGGAAAGAACTTGGTGTACACGGAATAGGTTTCATGACATGGTTCCAGTGTTTTGGTTGGTCGATACAAACTTAATAGTATTAACTACCGTATATAGACACCTTATGCACAAAATGAATATTTTACAGTACTATATTTATATCCTTTTATAAAGTACAATAAAATTGCTATCATTGCTGTCTACGCTCGTTTTAATTTGTTTTGGTTTCATAGCAAACTCAACAATAAAACCCCAAAAGCTCAGAAGATTTTATGGCATAGTACAACAATTACTCTCATCAATAATTATTCAAACTTATTATACCTATTAATAGAATGAATAAATAAATTATATTTCCAATAACTATCACAACCTTCACAATCGATAAATCATTAAACTCCATATAAACACAAGAAAATAACAAAAAGTGATATACCACTGCATCCGCTCCAAAAAAAAAAACAAAAAAAAATCCGCTCGAATTCGCTCGAATTGGTCTTCGCTCGAAGTGGCATCCGCTCGAATTGACTGGTTCCTTGGCTGGGACATGAAAGGTTGTTGTTTGTTGTTATTTCGCAATTCGTTTCGCAGTTCGCGACGTCATTAACGAGTACAATACATTCAATCCCGTAACATGATTGGTCTATTTTTATCTAATTTGCATAATGATTTTTCCAACATTTTTGTCTATTTAAAAAAAGTGTGTAAGTTATGGAGATAGTAAAAATCATAAATCGATTATAAATTTAATTATATATTTTTAGACAAAAAAATAAACCCTCTTGGCCCACGGCCCATTTTTTTGACACCATGACCATGCGTATTATTAACCTGTAATGTATATATACGAAGAAT
>NW_022689540.1:680190-683698 GCF_011630105.1 Anneissia japonica | reverse complement strand
ACAGGATATTTGATTGGTGAACAGCCGAAATGGCAATTTAAAGCCAACGAAGTCGCTAGAGGTGTAAAAATGCAGCCTCTACGCGGTGGGTCGTCAGCATAGCACCAATCGAAAAGTGGAAAATGACGGTGAATTTTTCAAGCAATGCAATTGAAACAAATACTAAAGCAATCAGAAAATACATATAGGCCCCCTAATTGATTCTCCTGACGCAAATCCAAAATATCATATTTTGTTATATTGTATTTAAGCCTTTCCTTTATATTGTATGCTTTGTAAATTTGATATACTATATTTTTTGTTTTCTTTTTTATCACCAGGGGCGGATCCAGAGATGTCCAAAAGTTGGGGCCGAAAGGGGGGCCGAAATTTGGGCCGATCGAGACAACAATGTCTTAGGGGGTCCGCGAAATTTTTGTGTTCTAAGCGCCCGAAAATAACATTTGAGGCGTTGTGGGCTATCATTTTTTTCTTTTTCTTTCTTTTTTCCTTTTTTTTCTTCTTCTTTTTACCTTCCAAAAAGGGGGGGCCGGGGCCGGGCCGCCCCCACTCCAAAATCCGCCCCGATCACGGCCATGATGAAAAACATGTAAGTTGTTGAGTTATGTTTTCGTGAATAAATAAAGCTTTATTACTACTACGGACAAAATAACACATTGAACATGTGACAGAAGATTGCCTTTAATTACTTCGTAGTTGTGGCATTTTGAATTTTATACTGTATTTGTTTTTGGAAACATGTCGCAATGACTCAGCAGGCCTCCCAAGTCTACCTAAAATTCAATCTTGAAGGCCAATTTCCCTCTTCCAAAATAAAATATAATTTTTCCAGAAAATCTAGAATTTTTCTTCTGAATTAAAAACTGAGAATATTTGTAAAATTTGCTTCTCGAATATATTTTTTAATATAAGCTTTATTACTACTACGTACAAAATAACACATTGAACATGTGACAGAAGATTGCCTTTAATTAGTTCGTAGTTGTGGCATTTTGAATTTTATACTGTATTTGTTTTTGGAAACATGTCGCAATGACTCAGCAGGCCAGTCTACCTAAAATTCAATCTTGAAGGCCAATTTCCCTCTTCCAAAATAAAATATAATTTTCCCAGAAAATCTAGAATTTTTCTTCTGAATTAAAAACTGAGAATATTTGTAAAATTTGCTTCTCGAATATATTTTTTAATATAATGGGTAAGCCCCTTACTGAAATATTTGCATGCTTATACGTTAGTGCCGTAATAGGATTTTAATTCATATTCAAGACAAAGTAATAAATGTTACCTCACCAACTTCACTGCGTTTTCAACAATGACGTCGCACCATTGGCGGCATTTTATTTAAATCGTTATGTTTCTCCTGCGGTCAATGATTATATTTATTAAGACCTAACCGTTGACCACTTTTACCACCCTTTTATTGTCTTGTGATCATTGTTTCCGAGTCTTCCTTCGGGCATTGTAAGTTGTAAACAGTTTTATTTTCTTGAAAATTGTTTTGAAAATGTTTTCTAGACCCTATTGGAAACAATCCTCTTAGTTTAATTGGGAAATCCAGATTTTTTTTTTGAGTACTTTAAAATTACAGATTTTCGAGAGGATAGTATTATTATTATTATTATTATTATTATTATTATTGTCAATGTTATCCTGTGTCGCACCCATGTTTACACCAGTGTTTTTTTTTTATCTGATGTGGCAGTATAAGGTATTATATAATTTTTACACTGTCAAGACAAATGGAATACCGGCACAGGTTTTCACAATAGGGAATTTCCGTTATACTAGGCCAAAAGAATGTACAGTGATCTCAAGTCGCACTCACTTAATCTATGAACACTAGTAGAAACTCTCTGGCATAATTTAGGAAGCTTTTTTCATCACCTTTGCTTTCAAAGTAGCCCGTTCATACCAAAACCAACGATTCGGCCTACATCTAATAAGGAGAAAATACGAAGATAAATATCTGATTTATACCCGCAGAGTTCACCTCACCTCTCATACACATATTTACAGCAGTACAAGGTATTGTATAGCAAGCCAGTTCACATTTATTTTATCATTTACAACTATATACAGCTGCATACCTTATGTACAAGTTTCACAATTTAAAACTATAGTTTATTATTACACAACATAACAATTATAAGGGAAGAACTTGGTGTACACGGAATAGGTTTCATGACATGGTTCCAGTGTTTTTGTTGGTCGATACAAACTTAATAGTATTAACTATATAGACACCTTATACACAAAATGAATATTCTACAGTATTATATTTATATCCTTTTATAAAGTACAATAAAATTGCTATCATTGCTGTCTACGCTCGTTTTAATTTGTTTTGGTTTCAAAGCAAACTCAACAATGAAACCCCAAAAGCTCTGAATGTATGACAGAAGATTTTATGGCATACAACAATCACTCTCATCAATAATTATTCAAACTTATTTTACATATTAATAGAATGAATAAATAAATTATTATTTCCAATAACTATCACAACCTTCACAATCGATAAATCATTAAACCCCATATAAACACATGAAAATAACAAACAGTAATATACCACTGCATCCGCTCGAAAAAAAAATCCGCTCGAATTCGCTCGAATTGGCCTTCGCTCGAAGTGACATCCGCTCGAATTGACTGGTTCCTTGGCTGGGACATGAAAGGTTGTTGTTTGTTGTTATTTCGCAATTCGCGACGTCATCAACGAGTACAATACATTCAATCCCGTAACATGATTGGTCTATTTTTTTTTCTAATTTGCATAATGATTTTTCCAACAATTTTGTCTATTTAAAAAAAAGTGTGTAAGTTATGGAGATAGTAACAATCATAAATCGATTATAAATTTAATTATATATTTTTAGACAAAAAATAAACCCGTTTGGCCCACGGCCCATTTTTTTTTTGACACCATGACCATGCGTAATATTAACCTGTAGTGTATATATACGAAGAATTTTTTCTAGTATGTTGACTAACAGGTACTTGGTGTGGTACTAGGTTTATTGCATTTATGGCTTAGGGGCCGTGGTTTACCTCCCTCCGTTTAGTCATGCTGGATCAGGGGTAGTAAACTCAGCGATCGTGGGTTCGATTCCCACACGGGGCAAGTTTTTTTTTTTATTTATTTATTTTTTTAAGGTCGTGGGTTCGATTCCCACACGAGCCAGGTTTTTTATTTTTTTATTTTTTAAAGGCAATTTAGTTGATGGTGGATAATGATAGCAAACCTGTAGGTTGTGGGTTCGATTCCCACACGAACCCATTTTTTTTAAGGGTGAAGGTGGATAATGAATAGCAAACCTGGTGGTTGTGTGTTCAATTCCCATACGAACCAATTTTAAAATAAAATTTTTAAGGCAGTTTAGTTGATGGTGGATAATAACTGTCTCTTATACACATCTTGGCAGTATAAGGTATTATATAATTTTTACACTGTCAAGACAAATGGAATACCGGCACAGGTTGGACACAATAGGGAATTTCCGTTATACTA
>NW_022689540.1:671973-679488 GCF_011630105.1 Anneissia japonica | reverse complement strand
TATGGGGTTTGTTTTATTCTTGTATGTATAATATTGTATTGGGATTATATTGTACTTTGATAATAAAATTATTTTTACATTAAATACATAGTTTTTACCACCTTAATGGATGCCATCTTGGAATTTATCATGATGACGTCATCATTCCGAGCAAATGTTTAAATGAGAATGATGAGTAACCATTTAGCCAAGTTGTTGTTACATTTCATATCCACAGTATATGTAAAAGTGACCAAAAACATAAATTTATTTCCCCTACCCCCATCTTAGATAGTTTAATATAGGGTATTTTAGGTCAAAATTTCAAAGTGCTGTAAAAAAAATTGCCCAAGCCCTAGGCATGGGGATTTTTTTTCTGAGACACTATAGGGTATGCTGATTCAGAAAAACCAAAAATTAATTTTCCTTTACTTTTTTCCCGCTAAAGTTCATTTCAGCATTTTTACAACCAGACTATATCGATAGAAACATCGATTCGTCAACAGCAGGTTTAGGCGAGCAGATTATGGCCAAAAAGTCCTCTAAAAATCGTCGAGGTGGCAATGGAAGTACTACCGGCTAATTTTGATATTTTCTGAAAATATAGGTCTTGAGAAGTTCAGAGCTCAAAATTACCCAAAATCCCTTTGGGGGAACACCTCCAAACTACGCATTCAAAATGGCCGCCATTTTTCCGCTTTAAATTATAGTTTTAGCTAAATTATATAAAAAATAACATCACTCGAATAATCCTCATCAACAATTGGTGAAACTTACTCAAAATATTCGCTAATTATAGAAAATGAATCTTGCGTTAAGAAAAACTACAATTTCAATCACCATAGCAACCGTTGCTATGCAAATTTAAAATTTCCTATTTATTCATGAAATTTAAGTATACAGGAAGATTAAAGTTTATTAAATTCTTTATTTTCATAGGTTTTATGAATATGTTTAACATCTGAATTATCTATTATTATCGTAGAATAGGATTATGTAAAAAAATGCTGAAACTTTAATATAATTGCATAGCAACACTCTTTTTGTCGTCCATAGCAACGAAGCAAAATCAGCAGAATTGCACATACATTTGTCATTAACCAAGCAAAAATCATGAGATACAATATATTTATATAATAAACATCTCTTAATGAACAAAGTTAACACATTGATGTATAAATTACAATGTTATCACCATAGCAACTGTTGCTATGCAAATTTGAATTTTTTATTTTTTCATAAAATAATTATATAAAGACCTAAATTATAATAAATTAGTATAGGATTTATGAAAAAATGTTTATTAAATATCCTAAGATAACACAATTTAGTATGAAAGCAAGGTCATCGCCATAGCAACTGTTGCTAATTGAAATACCCTATTTTTGGTAAATTATTAAAATGAAAACCTAAAATTTATTAATATATTTAAAGGTTTCGTGAGAGATGTTTAGTAAATATTAATATTGTAAGATAACATAAATGAAAGATAACATCCTAATGTGAATACAATATTGATAGTTATCGCCATAGCAATGAATAAAAATCACTAGAATTTCTGTTTATTTGGCTTTACATTTTATTTAAATAACACACGGTCTTCGTTTAAAAAAAGGTGTACATAATAATGTTAAAAATAGGTAATCACCATAGCAACCATTGCTAGCAAACTTAATGAAAACTTGTAAGTTTAATGAAAAATGTTTATTAAATGTTTATTAATATTTATTTCATTTTATCGGACCAACAGTAAATCATTACCACTAAAATATATAAAACATAAATATCATAGGAGAACATTAATAATCAATTTCAAATATAATTTCATGTATTGCATCACAATATGGTTTTTAATTTCCATATAAAATAATTTTGGAAATTTATGCAGTGGTTTGTAGAACAAAACGTCATTACCATAACTACCATTTCTACGCACACTTTAATGTATAATGAAAAATTAAAATGTAATAATGTTATTAATATCATAAGATAAAATTCAGTAATAATACATCTCAAAATAATTCCACATACATTTATGATTAAACAAATTATGAAAAAGTGGTGTAGAAAAATACAGTGTCCTCACTATGGTAACAATCACTATATAGACTGAGACTAAACATTAGTTTAGGGACTTAAGATTTGATCAACATATCTTCCCATTTTTCTTTTATTTTGCATCAAGCCATCTGTTTTTAATTTATATGAAGCATTGTACAATGGTTTTTTTTTTCTTGACTTAAAATATCTTCATACATTCTGATAACATACTGTATATTTTATAATATACATACATATCTTCCCAAATTTCTCTTATTTTGTTCACATCTTATTGGAAACTCTACTTCGATACCTATGTCTAATTTATGTCCTCTTTTTAGTGTTTCAATTTCATGTCATGTCTTTTAATTCATAAACATCATAGCCCATTCCACCATCAGATTCTTCCTCTAATTCTAGTATTAAATCTGTCACATGCCACTACTGTAGCAACTCTAAATATTCAAATGATGGGATTGGATTGGATTTATTCGGTGTAAAGGATAGCCCACGAAAGTGTAGAAGAAGGCTTATTTCCAGTGGGGTACTTCTGGTGGCAGGGCCGTCGGAACCGCGAAAAAAAAATCAGGAAATATACAAAATGATATAAAAAATAAATGTAAAAATACGGTACATAAAATTACATAAAAATTCAGTTTCACATATTAAATATTACATACATAGGCCTATTACATTAAAGGTAGAAATATTACAATTAAAAATATCAAATAAGAGACAATGGCAAATAACAGAAAAGTCTACACCCTAAAAAATATAATATAATTACAATTAACTATGTATGAAATGTTGGGGTTAGTCACCACACAAGGCTTATGTGGATAAAGCCAGCCCTGATTACTTGCTATTTTTGGTTTCCAGATGCTATTTTTTGGGTATCACAGATGCCATAATTTCATAATTTGTTCACATCATGCATGCTGTTTCTGCCCCTTGCTGGAGTGGTATTTGGCTCTATAATTGCCAGTTGCTACTTTCGGGCATCCCAAAATTATACTTTTAGACTACAACATTAGGGAACAGCAATCATAATAACATCTTTGATTGGATTTGATTAATTTAGTCCGATGACCTCGTCGTGGTGTCAGACGAGTGGTGGTGGGGGATGCCGAGATTTGTAACGGGTTGGCGACCCGACAAAATCAACAATTCCAATGCAATGCACGCAGCAACGATAACTAAAATTAAATCAATACCAAACATGCCTATACGCTACAGCCAGAACCATCAAATTTTTGCCCAGCTTTTTAGTCCCCATGCTCAATGGGAAGATATGGCTTTGCTTTCTGGAAGTATTACTATTTTATAATACTAAATATAGCAACCCTAATTAGTCTATACCAAATCGAAACTACTGATTTTTCTAGGGGCTTTTTCCCTGCACCCTTACCGGGGCCTTTATTTTCCATTGATTCCAAATTGGACTCACTTTAAACAAAGTTTCATCTTCTTCTTCATCATCATCATCATCATCATCATCATAATTATTTCATATTTTTTCTGAGCATCCAGGTAAACAAAGTTTCCACGGTATGACCACTGAATCTCTGTAAAACTAGCCACATTTAACAACATTGTGCCCCTCCCCACTCTTTTACAAAAAAAGCTGGATAGCCCTTGAATGTCTCACCTGTTAGATCTGTACATGGAGGTATCTATATGGTCTGTCTGAGTATAATCGTTGTAAGGTCTACCAGAAGAAAACACGGGATTTAATTACAGCATTTTAAACAATTCAAGTGATAGTATAACTGACCTGGAGCGTGATAAATAATTGATTATGCTTCAGACTGAATTTGGTAAGTGTAAATTAAATTGTACGAGCAATAAGTTTGTCGCGACGTTATTTGTGTAGGCATAGGAGGCCTACTGTATTTCCATAGATAATTCATAGCATACTGTATCATGTGTATTCATAGAACATGTTCTAGGCCTATTTAATTAATTGCATATTGTTAATATTTCTCAATACTGCACCTCGTGTAGATATAATTATAGTTATAGTTATCATTGTTATTCCTTGTACATAGTGTTTCCTGCACTTTATTTATTCATGGTGGAATAAGCAACTTAATTGCATTTTGAACAATATATCATTTTCGCAGTAGACCTACATCTGTCTATTCCCATGATTTAAAATGATATTACGAATTGTAATTTGGTCAATGCTACCACATTCTGTGTCCAGATATAGAATTTTTAACCTGGATGCTTTTTTCTGTGCCCACTCTTTAGCATCATGTACAGGGCATAGGCCTTTATTATCTCTATTTTTTCTTTGAGTCATACCAGTAAAAATATGATGCCCTTTAAAGAAAATCTTCCTATTAGTATTATATATGGGAGAGTACCTCATGAACATTATTCACACACCCTCGAGCCTGCTATGGGGATATATTCATGCCACGAAACTTAGAATATGGAATATAGTGTACGCTGGGAGCAAATATTTCAATATATATAAATTTAGTAAATGACGATGTACAATTGTACTACATATTTTCATAACAATAACCATATTTCCAACATAGAATCTATCTCCGTGCTAATTTTATTTCTTTGAGGAGAGGGGCTAGCGGCTCTACAAATTGTCAGCATTTATTTCCGGGCATTCAGAGTTGGAAAAACGTTGTTCAACAACCACGATGAGGCTGATAGTGGATGCTCAGCACCCTACTAACTTTTACAACAAAATTTGTTTAGTTCCCCTTCCCCCAGCTTTGACTATAATGGCCGCACCACTTGCAAAATGCTTCCGACGTCTATGGGTGGTGATTGGACAGTACACCGGGAGACAATCCCCTACTCTTTTCCGAAGAGGGTACTTTGTTCTTTGCAGTGCACATGGGCCATAAATGCACACAGAACCAACGGCTTAACCGTATTGGAAAGACGGTGCGCTATGTAACTTGTATTTCAGCCCTCTAGCTGAAACACAAGGAGAGGCAGCGATGGGATTTGAACCGGGGACCTAGAGATCTTCACGGTTCAGCGCACACACAGTGGCTACCACCAGATTAGCCGACTGAGCTAAGCTGCTCTCTCTATCTGATGATGATGATCTGTGTGAATTCTCCTGCCCAACAGTGGTACGAATCTGCAGTTAAAATTTAAAATATAGGTATGCAACTACTGTACTAGCCTACTCATTTTTTTTTATTTACTGTACATAATAAGAATGAGAAAGTTTACCTTACCGATTTCAAGAGTTGGAAAACCTTGAATTTTGAAGGATTTTTAAGTCCTTTTAAGGACTTAAAAGCCATTAATAGACACGTAGCTCAAAATAGGGAAAGCTCATTTCCCGCCATCTAGGAATCAAAATTTTCTCGGGGGAGGACCCCTGAGGGTTTTGGGAAAACTTTTGGCCCCCACCCCCAAATTTGAACCCATTTATATTCCAATTCATCATATTAGTGTCCCCCCCCCCACACACACACTTTGAAAAACGTTCCGCCGCCCCTCTAGACTACAGTACTTAAGGGTTTCAAAGGCTTAAAGTCAATTTTAGTGGGAGTGGAGCAGCTCTTGCTGGGGCACTCCTGCCCATACAGCTACAACTTCCTGAGATATTTAGTAGAAATAAAATCAGTGTGCAACAGTGTCCCAATGATGCGGACCTTTATTGTGCTCTAGCTGAGACCAGAAAAAATCCTTTGTTGAAGTCAGGGCTGAGAAAAGAGATTTCTTTGTTAAAGGCATGGAGTATTTTATCATCAGTGATTGGTATCGATTCAGCACCCCATTCTCCGCCACCCCCACAGTAAAATCCATTATTTTTGCCAATGCCCTCGTATACCCACAACTTCAATTGGTTACCCTGATTATTTCACGAGTATTTGGGTTGTATTACATTGAAAGGTGTTACGTAGATAGTTGTATAGACAAGCTATTGGAAGCAATTTGTTCGAATCATAGATGGGTTAAAACATGGGAATAACTAATTTTATCATACAGTATTTCATATAACATGCACAGGTTTTGTATGTGATATATCATACAAGATGTATATCCCAGATATAATTCATAAGATAATTTACTACAAATAACCTACCTCCTATGTTCACACTGACATTATTATCTTATCACCTTGTATAAGGACGAATTCTAATACCACACAACGGCGGCGGAACGTTTTTGAAGGGTGGGGGGGGGGCATTTCATGACGTCCAATATACGAGCGAAGCGAGCATCTAGGCTGGGGGCCAGGGGGCCGTCTAGAGCCCCGGTGGGGGGTCTACGGATGTTTTACCAATTTTTATTTTACGTTTGGTGAAAAGTCATTTTATAGGCATCAAGCTACTGTAATATGACATATTTGTTGTAATTTCCAGTGGCGGATCGAGGAATTCGAAATAGAAGGGTCCAGGGAGGGTACTTTCACAGATAGAAGAGCTATACCACCTCAGTCCCACCATGGTTGGGGCTGAGGTGAGAAAATTTGTGATTATGGCACCTATAGATTGCGGGAAATTTCACTCTTAAACATAAATTTGAATATAATTTTCGTTATATCTCCATATTTATCATAAGGGTTATCTTTGATATGGGTTCCCCGACTACAACTTCACTTTTCCTCCGATGGATAAAATTTACCCCTCTATGTAACCCGGAAATGATACTCCAACTGTGGCGGATAGAAGTCGAAATAGAGGGGACCCAGGCAGGGTTTGCGCAAATAAAATGTCCACCCACCTAATCCGCACAACTTTTGGGGCTGAGGTAAGAAAGATTATGATTATGGCACCTCTAGATGGCCGGAAATGGCACTCTCAAATTAAAAGTTGAATACAATTTTGTCTGTTTTCTCCAATTTTTTTTAAATAATTTTGAAAAAATTAGGAGGTTCAGGGCCCGTGCTGACAATATAACACTTAAAATAGCCTATCATTTTGTATCACAAATTCATAATGTCAATCGAAAGATATTTTTATTCGAAAGATTTTTTTTACTCAATACAGTTGTTACAACCTATAACACATCAAATTCTGTAGTTAACCTTCAGAGAACTTCATTTTTAAAAATGGCCTAATTAATTATCTTATTGTTTTCGTTAAATTAGATGGAGTTTAATTGTGGTTGTATTCCGCTAGTTTGAAGGTTTACTGTAAGCCAATCAGTTACACTTACTATACATCTTCGTGGTTAGCATAAAGAGAACTAGAGCGTCGCTCCATTAAGAGTGCCTACCTTCTCCTTTATGCCTAAGTACAGAATTCACGAAGGCAGGCGATTTTTTCTTCATGCTTGAGGGTGGGATTCAAGGAAACTTTACAGACGCGCGTATACATACATCAATCAACATTTGGTTGCTCAACTCAAAAAGGGAACTTGTAATGCTCGATAGAAAATGAAAAAAAAAATTTATAGTGATAATAATGATAATAACAAATAAACAAGTTGTCTAACGTACGCACCAAATAATAATAATAATAATAACGATAACAATAATAATATTAATAATAATAATGATGATAA
>NW_022689540.1:670163-671932 GCF_011630105.1 Anneissia japonica | reverse complement strand
ATAATAATAATAATAATAATAATAATAATAATAATAATAATAATAATAATAATAATGACATTGTAGCGTTCGTAAAATGTTTGTCACTGGTGCTGGGAACAGTCAAAAAAGTGTGGGAGGCCCCCCAGGAGAAAAAGTGGGGGGAGGCCCCCCAGCGGAAAAAGTGGGTGCCCCCCCCCCCGCTTCCGCCGCCGTTGATACCACATATAGGCCTATGACCTTTTCAAAAATATCTACATGTCATTTTCTGTAACGTAAATGAGCACTAGCCGTCTGTTTATTATATAAAAGTTAAATGTTTTTCTTGATTTATGAGAGAAGATAATTTTGTTGACTTTGCATGGTTATTGTGAATAAACATTCTCCTTTAGCATAAATTTCCATATTAGGCCTATATATTATTTTATACTTTATTAATGAAATTTAAAAAAAACTTAATTAAAAGCATTGATAGACCAACTACTATTTGAAAAGACAATAACATTTCATTCATTTCAAGCATTTTTCATAAATCCTATAATAGTTTATTTATTACTAAAATTTAGGTCTTCATTATATACTTATTTTATGAAAAATTAGAAAATTTTAATTTCATAGCAACGGTTGCTATGGTGATGACCTTGTATTTTATTACACCATTAAATTCACTTTTCTATAAAAAGCTGTTTATCGTATAAAAAATATTGTATAAGCCAATCTAATAATATTTTTCTTGAGATAAATAATAACAGCAATTATGTGAATTCCATTCGCTGCTATGGAGTTATAAAAGTTCCGTAGCACTTCAGTAAAGGTGTTTGTTTGATTGGGTTTTTTTTAAATATTGCTCATACATAACCTAAATACAAAAATATTCATAAACCTATGACAATGATGATTTCAATACAGTAAGCTTTAAGCATCCGGAACCGTTGGTTAGAACGGCTCACTCGCCAATGGTTCCGGTGGTGGAACAAGTCTTCTCGGATAAGGACTTTAAACCGTAGGCCCAGTGTACGCATTTGGCTCGTGTGCACTTTAAAGAACCCGGTACATCATTCGAGAAGAGTAGGGCGTTACCCCGGTGTACTGGTCCATTAAGTCCCCTGTTGTTTAATGGATATGCCACGTAGGACAGTGATTATGTTCACTTATTGGCATATCCTTGGCCCTCGTGCCTAAAGAAATGAAATGAAATGAAAAAATCCCTTATACTTAAATTTCATGAATAAAATAGGAAATTTAAATTTGCATAGCAACAGTTGATATGGTGATGACCTTGTATTTTATACATCAATGCGTTAAATTTGTTCAATAAAAGATGTTTATTATATAAAAATATTGTATCTCATGATTTTTGCTTAGTCAATGACAAATGTACAGCAATTCTGCTGATTTTGCTTAGTTGCTATGGACGATAAAAAGAGTATTGCTATGCAATTATATCAAAGTTTCAGCAAAATTTTTACATACTGTAATCCTATTCTATGATAATAATAGATAATTCAGATGTTAAACATATTCATAAAACCTATGAAAATAAAGATTTTAATAAACTTTAGGCTTCCTGTATACTTAAATTTCATGAATAAAATAGGAAATTTAAATTTGCATAGCAACGGTTGCTATGGTGATTGAAATTGTAGTTTTTCTAAAGGCAAGATTCTTTTTCGATAATTAACGAATATTTTGAGTAAGTTTCACCAATTGTTGATGATGATTATTCGAGTAATGTTATTTTTTATATTATATAGCTAAAACTATAATTTAAAGCGGAAAAATGGCGAATT
>NW_022689540.1:664262-669220 GCF_011630105.1 Anneissia japonica | reverse complement strand
TTTTTTCTGAGACACTATAGGGTATGCTGATTCAGAAAAACCAAAAATTAATTTTCCTTTACTTTTTTCCCGCTAAAGTTCATTTCAGCATTTTTACAACCAGACTATATCGATAGAAACATCGATTGTTAACAGCAGGTTTTCGCACTGTGGCACAGTGCCGCTAGAAAACAAGCAACTTTTTGGCACTGCGGCAGTGCCGATAGAAAACAGCAGCTTTTTGGCACTGCGGCATTGCTGATAGAAAACAGCAGCTTTTTTTTTGCACAGCGGCAGTGCCGATAGTCACTACCGGTTCGGCTCGCACAGTTCGCGCTTGTTTATTTATAGAGCACCTTTGATTTCTCTTTCTGGGGCTACGTTGATGTCGGTGTCAGGACTACGAGTAATACCTTGAAGATTTCTAAATAGTCTTGGTTAGTATGTATTTCGATCATTATATTAATGGATCTTATCCTGCGAAATGAGTACTGCTAAAATGGATGGAAATGCTAGGCATGGTTCTTCAGTTGGAGATGGTCAGAGGCCGGCTTTAGTAGGCCAACTTCGGCCGCCGACACCTTCGGCCGCGCCCTGTCGAACACCAAAATGTATGGAGCGCCCTTTGAGTGCTTTGCCGATTGGAAGTTGAATGCGCGCTATTGTTTGTCACGCTGATATACAGTGGTTGAATGAGCACTATTATATCTATTCAATTCTTAACCTCAAATTCAGAAACACTCACGCTTACATTAGAGGCGTTACAGATAGGCCTATCTATACACACAGAACATGTCGCAACAATTGATATTAATGTGTATTTCAGTGATAAAATTATATAATTTGTGAAAAAATCTTAACGAATTAAACATGGCAAACTTTGCGCTGCCACTTACACCATGGTTAACACAAGCAACATATTTGCAAGATTTTTAAACATTTTGACGATAATAATTGTTAAAGGTAAACATCATTGCTTGTTATCGATTATAGATCTCATTTTTTACATGTGCACTTGTTTACTATTCAATAATGTAAATAGAAAGACCTAAATTTTAAATCACCAATAAATTAAATATTTGATTGAGTAAAGTAATTTATTGGCTTTAATGATATAAAGTGTATGTACATAAAGGGCATGAGAGATATTCCTAAAGAATTTTTATTGACCAATGATTGACAAATTTACTCTAGATTTCTTTTTCCAACTCTTGTAAATAACACACTTTCATCACCCTCGCTAATGTGTTATTTTACATCCGATCTTGTATGAAAAGATAACATAAACAGACAACAGACATAAAAATAAAATTATTTAAAAAAATGTTTTATTTTGTGGATAAAGGACGAAATTTGTACACGTGTATCATTCTAAATTTTATTTGACGAAATTCTATTTTGTGGATAAAGGAAACTGACGAAATATGAATAAAAATACAGTAAAAAATGCGTTTTGTTTTGTATATACATACAATACCTAAAATAAATATGTAAATATTACTGTGCGACATGACAGCAATTATTTAGTTTAGCAAAGGCTTAAAGTTAGGCATACGCCGCCACAGCATGCGGTGTGGAGAAATGCCCAACTGGCGCTCCATATAAATCTCGCGTGTCCGAAGGTGTCGGCGGCCAAAGAAGTCATATCCCAGAGGCCGGCGAGGATTTCTCTATTTAGCCAGGCCTAGCTAGGGGCCTAAGACTAACCTTTAGTGTAGCTAGCTACATATTTAAGGCCTAGCCTAGGCCGAGTGGTAGGGTGGTAGCCTAATTATTCCAAATTGGACTATGAGATAGAGCCTGAAAATGTATTTATTTTTATATTTTTACGATTCCTCAATTATTTTCCTAGCGATTTTTCACGCAAATGGCCGGACCTGATGCCTGACCTGATAACTAACACTCAGTCAATGGCTAGCCTACAGAAATTTAAAATAAAAAATAAGGATATGTGCCTCGGTATTGATTTGATCTAGATTCAACCACTGAGGTTTAGTGGATGACAATCAAATACCCATGCATCAGAAGAACAAAATACATTTAAGATAGACTGCAATCACTGCCACTTTATTCTGATCTACTGTATAGTAAGCCACACAGTAAAAACCAGTTTATCACCGCCTAAATACCGTACTCGTACGAATACTGTAAGAGCCCGGTCGCTTAAAAATGTTTTGCCCTTTTTGAGGGGTGCTTTTCAAACAGGGTGTTTATGAAAACAGTGGAAATTATTTTGAAGCATTTTTTTATTTAGAGGAACGAGCTCAATACCTGGATCAATAACACCAAATTCATAGAACTAATCTTTGTGACATGCACACACTCTGCGACTACAACTAGACCGAATTAAAACGGTGCACCATCATCAGGACAAAACTAGATGCTTCTGCTGATACAATGCTCATGCAGCCAATGTATTATAAACTTCATCTGCTATGCAAATACAGGCAAATACCAATAACAATACAAAAGGAATAGCGGAAAACTTTCCGATTCATCACAATAATAATAACAATCAATAATAATATATAATAAAATAATAATACATCTTGGTCTGCTGATATAGTTAAAAAGAAAACTATGTCATGTGATGGATTGGTCTTTACATTTACAGCATTAATTAAGGCCCCCTTGTGTGCAAATTTTGAATGAGTTAATTGTCATATGATATACTCGTTGGCCCCCCACAACATATATTTGCTATTGCCATACAACATATTCACCTACCTACTATAAGCAGTTAAAAAGAGACAAAATAAGTTGATTTTTAAAATTTCAGCAGGCTGCTATAAATTCCATCATGCATCACTGGCATATGTGTTGAACTTCGTTATCTACCTCTGTAGGGGAGTAGTCGCGAATATGTGGAGGCAAGGAAATCCAGTGAGGAAATCCAATGCTTCACATGTAGGCAACAACATGCAAAGGGACATGAAATGAAATACTGTACATATTGTCAACTTACTGAAAAGTCTGGCAGGCCACAACACACATGACCACAAAGATTTCAGAACAAACTTGGCCGTCCCCAACCTACGCAGTAGTAAGTTAGGCAAGACCTATTGATTCACACGTAGTTGCAAATTGTAGTTGTATCAGAAAATGGCTCGTTATCAAGGTAATTATTAATTATTGGTAGTAGTATACAATGGAATACTACTTATAATGGAATACTACTTTACAGTATTTCTGAGAATGAATTAAAATTATATAAAAGCATAGTTATACTTTTTATTAACATTACAACATTGAGACTATTCTAAAAGCTAGTTTAGAATGCTAGTAAAATGCTAGTATTGTTCATCCTGTCGAATAGCACAGTGTAGCCGAGACATGCATGGTTTTAAAATTAGAGTAAAGTTGTGTAGTTTTATTCAAATATTGAAAAAAAAAAAAAAAAAACATTTTTGGGGAAATTTGCTGACTGGGGATCTCTAATACATTAACACCATGAAGAAGCAATTTTAGAAAAATTCAGTTACCAGACAAAATTATTGCAAAAATCACAACACGTTTTCGAGTTGAATTGTGTTGCATTGAAATGACCATTGAAAGTTTGCTGTTCATAAATGAAGCTGTGTTCACATTTCACTAATTGGTGATATTGTAGTTCATTCAACACCTAGTATCATATCTAGTGGCGGTGGTGTTGAAATTATTATCAATGAAAAAAAATCGATTGATTTTGGAGATGGAAGTATTGGTGAGTGTAGTAGGAATCTTCCAATATTGTATCGTGTTTTGCTGCACTCACCAGTCATGTGACATTTAAATTTATTTGTTAATGAACAGACTTTTTTTTATAATTGAGACACTTGATTTAACTGTAGGCCTCTGTGTTCTTTATACAGTACTTTGTAAAATTGTCAGTGGAAACTATTTTCTGATTTTTTTTGGACAAAAAGGCTGGGCCCAGGCAGAGTCATCATCATGCTATAAAATTAACAAAAATACAGTAAGATCCCACCTAACCATCACCCCTCCCCAGCCACACCCTTCCCCTCACCTACTGTCCATCCCTCGCCTCACCTATACAGTAGTACCTACCCATCTGTCTCCACCACACGATCCACCTTCTTCACATGACTCCAATGATTCTGTTCAATTAATACATAGTATTAAAATAGTATCAAAATGTGCACCAGCCACCCCTCAATTGTCAACACAATTTAAAACTGTACAACATTCTCCTTACACAGTTTGCATACTGGGCAGAGTCGTGCTCAATTTTCAAATTGTGCAAAGAATTCCTTGCGCAGTTTGCAAATTGTGGTAGCAAGAGCTTGCTAAAACTGTGCTTGACATGAATAGACTGTACTTTTTATACCTCAGCATATTGAACTTCATCATTCTCATTATAAATAAATATATTTATAATTTTTTTCTAGCCATTGTTGCCTACAGTATCAGAGCTTGCGAATCAAGAATTTGCAGTATGGTGGAACATGAAAAGCCTAGTTTACAGCAGTATAATTACAAAAACGAGGTTAAAAGAAGTGAGTTTATGTCGTAACTACATTATTTTTATACAGTACTGAAAATGAGTTGCTAACATCTAATATTATCACTCTTAAAGTGATTGCAGTAGTCGGATTACCAGGGGTAAAGAATTGGGAGGAAAAAAATGTTTTTGGAGAAGTAATTTGGAGTTGGATTGGTAGCAAGGGTCGCTATAGAAATAGTAATGTAAAACAACCATTATGTAGGGTCAGTCTCTTGCTAATGTTCTGACATAACCCCCCTGTCCCAAGTCCTTTTTGATTAGAAAAGTTTTGTGACCCTCAGAAATGAATTACCAACCCAAATTTGGATTGCAACCCATAGTTGAAAACGTGTGTTGGTATTACGTGTATGAATACTGACGTTAATAATCAACACTACAGTATCATGGCCCCCCCCCCCACTTTTTGGCAAAAAATATATAATGTCTGGAGATTTTTGTATGATCGGAAATGCAAGAAAAGAAGGAGGGAAGAAGG
>NW_022689540.1:653702-663798 GCF_011630105.1 Anneissia japonica | reverse complement strand
CATCGATTCATGGAAAATTCGTATGCAACTACTCATTTCTTTTAAATTTTTATGTATGTATACACACATAAGGCCTATTTACTGAATAACAATGGTAAAAAATTACCTGACCGTTTTCAAGAGGGAAAACCTTGAATTTTGAAGAACTTAAAAGTAATTAAAGGCACCCCAGAAGTCGGGAAAGCTCATTTCCCGCCTTCTAGGAATCGAAATTTTCACGGGGGAGGACCCCCGGACCCCCCTCCTTTTTGGGGTTCATCGTTTCATAGAAAATTCGTATGCAACTACTCAATTTTTAAACAATTTTTATGTATGTATACACTTAAGGCCTATTTACTGAATAATAATGGTAAAAAATTACCTGACCGTTTTCAAGATGGAAAAACCTTCAATTTTGAAGAACTTAAAAGTAATTAAAAAACACCCCAGAAGTCAGGAAAGCTCATTTCCCGCCTTCTAGGAATCAAAATTTTCACGGGGGAGGACCCCCAGACCCCCTTTCTTTTTGTGATTCATCGATTCATGGAAAATTCATATGCAACTACTCATTTTTTTAAAAATGTTATGTATGTATACACACATAAGGCCTATTTACTGAATAACAATGGTAAAAAATTACCTGACCGTTTTCAAGAGGGAAAACCTTGAATTTTGAAGAACTTAAAAGTAATTAAAAGACACCCCAGAAGTCGGGAAAGCTCATTTCCCGCCTTCTAGGAATCGAAATTTCAGGGGGAGGACCCCCGGACCCACCTCCTTTTTGGGATTCATCGATTCATGGAAAATTCGTATGCATCTACTCATTTTTTTAAATTTTTTATGTATGTATATGCAGCTAAGGCCTATTTACCGAATAACAATGGTAAAAAATTACCTGACCATTTTCAAGAGGGAAAAACCTTGAATTTTGAAGAACCTAAAAGTAATTAAAAGACACCCCAGAAGTCGGGAAAGCTCATTTCCCGCCTTCTAGGAATCAAAATTTTACCGTGGGGAGGACCCCCGACCCCCTTTCTTTTTGTGATTCATTGATTCGTATGCAACTACTCAATTTTTTAAAAATGTTATGTGTACAGACACATAAGGCCTTTACTGTAATAACAATGGGAACAAATTACCTGACCGTTTTCAAGAGGGAAAAACCTTGAATTTTGAAGAACTTAAAAGTAATTAAGACACCACAGGAGTCGGGGAAAAGCTCATTTTCCGTCATCTAGGATGGACCCCTCTTTTCTTTGGCGCTTATCGATTCATTGAAAAAAGAATACGATCTGCAACTACTCATTTTCTTAAGGTATACACACATAACAGGCCTATTTACTGTAATGAGAAAGTTTACCTTACCGTTTTCAAGAGGGGGAAAACCTTGAATTTTGAAGAACAAAGTCATTGCATGATTCATATTCCCATTCATCTTATAAGTGGGGCCCCCCCCCCCACTTTAAAAAACGTTCCGCTGGCCCTGAGTATTTGTTATTTACTTTGTAGGTCAATGGTATGAAGAAGATTTAGATGACAATGATTTTTTGCGAAAGGATTTTCCAGTGTTGTCATCAAACCTAAACTGCAGAAGAGCATGTATAGGCCAACAAGAATATGAAGGTACCAATAAATGTATGGCATTGGCAACATACAGAAATGCTGGATGCATTAACATTGATAGGTTAAGTGAAGTATACAATCAACATGAACAAACTGCAAGTGCAAGTTTGAATTTAGAAAAGAAAAATGAAGAGTTGAAATATAAATGTGAACATTGTGGAAAGAAATTTGATTTAGCTGCATTGACTTCTCATTTAGGAATTAAAGCTGAAGAGAAGCAATTTGAATGTGATTATTGTGTAAAGAATTTTGACAGTAGAAGTGAATTGGAAGCACATTTGTTGATACACACTGAAAAAATAACACCATATGAATATGGTGATTGTGGAAACAGCAATGATGATGATTTAGGGGAAAACACAGAAAAGACAACATGTGAAAGTGAAAGTTGTGAAAATACGTTTGAAGAAAGTGGTAGATTAAATAATGTTACAAATGGAGCAGACACACCATATACATTTGAACATTGTGGGAAAAAATCAAATCATTATGGTGTGTTAAATAAAAGTTTAAATATGTCCAAAAAAGACTTGGTGTTTCAATGCCAACATTGTGGGAAAAAATGTAATAGCAGTACTATTTTAAAACTACATTTGATGACACACACCGGAGAAAAACCATATGCATGTGAACATTGTGAAAAAAAATTCAGTAACAGTGGTAATTTAAAAAGGCATCTGAGGATACACACAGGAGAAAAACCATATGAATGTGAACATTGTGGAAAGAAGTTTAATCAAAGTGGAAGCTTAAAAACACATTTGATGATACACACAGGAGAAAGACCCTATGAATGTGAACACTGTGGGAAGAGATTTAAGTGTAATGGCGAGTTGAAAGAGCATTTGATGGTACATACAGGAGAAACACCTTACGTCTGTGAACACTGTGGAAAGAAGTTTAAATCAAATAGCAATTTTAAAGTGCATTTGAGGACACACACAACAGAGACACCATATAAATGTAAATATTGTGGTAAGAAATTTAATAGAAGTGGTCATTTAAACAAACATCTGAGAATACACACAGGATATAAACCATATGAATGTGAACATTGTGGGAAAACGTTTACTCAGAGTAGTAACTTGAAAATCCATTCAAGGATACACACAGGTGAAAAACCATATGAATGTGAACAGTGTGCAAAGACGTTCAAGTGTAATGGCGAGTTGAAATTGCATTTGAGGGTACATACAGGAGAAACACCTTATGACTGTGAAGACTGTGGGAAGAAGTTTAAAATAAGTAGCAATTTTAAAGTGCATTTGAGGACACACACAGCAGACACCCCATATAAATGTAAACAGTGTGGAAAGGAGTTTAATAGTATTGGTTATCTTAGAATGCATTCAAGAGTACATGCAGAAAAGAAAACTTCTGAATGTGAACATTGTGGACAGAAGTTTAAAGAAAGTTCTGATTTCAAAAGACACACGAGGACACATCCAGCAGAAACTCCATATGAATGTAAACATTGTAAAAAAAAAATTATAGACATTGGTAGATTGGAGACACATTTGAAGATACACAAAAAGGAAATGCCTTTTCAGTGTCAGCATTGTGGAAAGACATTTAATAGCGGTAAAATCTTAAAACTACATCTGATGACACACACTGGAGAAACAACATACACATGTGAACATTGTGAAAAGAAGTTCAGTAACAGTGGTAATTTAAAAAGGCATTTACAAATACACACTGGAGAAAAGCCACATGAATGTGAACTTTGTGGAAAGAAGTTTAATCAAAGTGGAAGTTTAAAAGCACATTTGAGGATACACACAGGAGAAAAACCATATAAATGTGAATATTGTGGGAAGAAGTTTAATCAAAGTGGAAGTTTGAAATCCCATCTGAAGATACACTCTGGAGAAAGACCATTTGAATGTGAAAATTCTGGACACACAAAAAAGATGTCATTTCAATGTCAGCATTGTGGAAAGAAATTTAAAAGTAATGCTGATTTACAACTTCATTTGAGAACACACACCACCAGAAAAACATCATTTACATGTGAACATTGTGAAAAGAAGTTAAGTAACAGTGGTAACTTAAAAAGACATTTACAAATACACACTGGAGAAAAGCCACATGAATGTGAACATTGTGGAAAGAAGTTTAATCAAAGAGGGAGCTTGAAAACACATTTGAGAATACATACAGGAGAAAGACCATATGAATGCGAACACTGTGGAGAGAAGTTTAAGCAAAGTGGAAGTTTGAACAATCATTTGAAGATGCACACAGGAAAAGACCATTGTGGGAAGAATTTAAATCAAAGTGATAGTTTGAAATCCCAACTGAGGGCTCACTTAGGAGAAGGACCATACTATGAAAATTCCAGATACAAATGCAAAGAAAGCGATAATTTTAAAAGACAAATGAGGACACATCCAGTAGAGACATATGAATGTGGACATTGGCAAAAGAAATTTAAAGATCATGTTATATTGAAAATGCATTTGAAGACACACACAAAAAAGATGTCATTTAAATGTCATCATTGTGGAAAGAAATTTAAAAGTGATGCTGTTTTACAACTTCATCTGAGGACACACACCAGAGGAAGATCATATACATGCGAACATTGTGAAAAGAAATTCAATAATAGTGGTAATTTAAAAAGACATTTGAGGATACACACTGGAGAGACATATACATGTGAACATTGTGAAAAGAAATTTAACAACAGTGGTAACTTAAAAAGACATTTGAGGATACACACTGGAGAAAAACCACATGAATGTGAACATTGTGGAAAGAAATTTAATCAAAATAGTAGCTTAAAAACACATTTGAGGATACACACAGGAGAAAGACCCTATGAATGTGAACATTGTGGAATGAAGTTTAAGCAAATTGGAAGTTTGAACTATCATTTGAAGGTGCACACAGGAGAAGATAAACCACATGAATGTCAGTTTTGTGGAAAGAAGTTTGATAGCAGTACCATTTTAAAAGTGCATCTGATGACACACACTAGAGAAAAACCATATACATGTGAACATTGTGAAAAGAAGTTCAATAATAGTGGTAATTTAAAAAGACATTTAAGGATACACACAGGGGAAAAACCACATGAATGTGAACATTGTGGAAAGAAGTTCAATCAAAGAGGGAGCTTGAAAATACATTTAAGGATACACACAGGAAAAAGACTCTATGAATGTGAACATTGTGGAATGAAGTTTAAGCAAATTGGAAGTTTGAACATTCATTTGGACGTGCACACAGGAGAAAATAAACCGCATGAATGTCAGTTTTGTGGAAAAAAGTTTGATAGCAGTACCATTTTAAAAGTGCATCTGATGACACACACTGGAGAAAAACCATATACATGTGAACATTGTGAAAAGAGGTTCAATAATAGTGGTAATTTAAAAAGACATTTAAGGATACACACAGGGGAAAAACCACATGAATGTAAACATTGCGGAAAGAAGTTTAATCAAAATAGTAGCTTAAAAACACATTTGAGGATACACACAGGAGAAAGACCCTATGAATGTGAAAATTGTGGAATGAAGTTTAAGCAAATTGGAAGTTTGAACCATCATTTGAAGGTGCACACAGGAGAAGATAAACCACATGATTGTCAGTTTTGTGGAAAGAAGTTTGATAGCAGTACTATTTTGAAAATGCATTTGATGACACACACTGGAGAAAAACCATATACATGTGAACATTGTGAAAAGAAGTTCAATAATAGTGGTAATTTAAAAAGACATTTAAGGATTCACACAGGGGAAAAACCACATGAATGTGAACATTGTGGAAAGAAGTTTATTCAAAGTGGAAGCTTGAAAACACATTTGAGGATGCACAGGAGAGAAAACACATGAATGTGAGCATTATGAAAAGAAATTTAAGAATATTGACAAATTTAAAGTACATTTACCGTGTACACACAGAAAAGACTTTCCATGAGTATGAGCATTGTGGAAAGAAATTTAAAAGTAACTTTTATAATGTATTTGAGAACACGCATCGGAGAAAACTTGCATGCATGTGAACATTGTGGAAAGAGCTAATCAAAGTTGTAATTTGAACAACCATTGGGAGAATAATAAACACAAGAGAAAATCCATATTATTAATTTGAACATTGTGGAAAGATGTTTACTCGAAGTGGTAGCTTGAAAACTCAATTGAGGATACACTCTGTAGAAAAACCCATTTGCATGTGAACATTGTGGAATGAACCATTTGAACAACTATATGAAAATACACACAGGGAAAAAAAACCATATGAATGTGAACATTGTGAAATGGAGTTTAGTGTAATGATGGTTTGATAGGACATTTAAGAAGAGTACAGGCAGGAGAGACACCTTATGACTGTGTGAGCACTGTGGGAAGAAGTTTAAAATAGTAGCAATTTAATGGTGCATTTGAGGACACACACAGGAGAGACACCATACTGTATATATTTCAACAGTTTGGAAAGAAGTTTAAGCATATTGATTTTCTAAAATTACATTCAAGAGTGTTACTGTTTTAAGTCTGTTTTTGAGGATATTGTACGTGGATAATACCATATAAATGTGAATATTTTGAAAATTAATGTAATCAAAATGGTTTACAAAGGCATCTAAAAATACACACAGGAGATAAACCACATGAATGTGGACATTGTGAAAAGAATTTTACTGAAAGTGGGAGCTTAAAAACACATTTGAGGACACACAGGTAAGCATACTACAGGATACTCATCATTATGGATCTAAGTATTGTGTAAAGCCAAGTTTAAAATCGTTAATGTATATTAGAAGACAAACACAGAAGAGACACCGTATGTGAACAGTTTTGTTAGAAATTTCAAAGCTGTACTCTTGAAAAAAACATTTGAGAAAGACCATATAAATGTGAACATTGTTAAAAAAAATGTAATCAAATTTTCATTTGAAGACAGGAGAAATTCCATATGAATGCGAACACTGTGGGAAGGCATTTAAGTGTAATGGCGAGTTAAAAGGGCATTTGATTTGAAGGTACTGTACATACAGGAAAGACACCTTACCAATGTTAATTTTGTGGAAATAAGTTTAAAACCAATGGCAACTTTAAGGTTCTTCTGAGAATACATTTATAAGAGACACCATATGAATATAAACAATGTGGAAAAGAGTTTAGGCATAATTCTTTATTATACTGTACACATTGGAAAATAAATATGAAAGGCACAGTATGAATATGAACATTGTTGAAAAAGATACTATGTTGACACACAAAGAAGAGATTCTATCATGATTATTCGTTTTATTATTAAAAAATTAAAAGTGCATCTGTGGACAAAAGAACAAAAGAACAAAATGAAGTAAATTAGGCCAAAAAATATGAAGGATACATGTAGGGGAAAGATGGTGGAAGTTGAAATATTATAATAAAATTGGACACAAATATTTGTATTTTAAAACACAAAAATACCAAAGATTCTACAAATGCCAACAGTAATGACAAGTTATCATTATTACTCTTAAATGCAATACAAACTTACTAAAGTTTGTTGCACTTACAGTATTGATAATTTTGCTCTTACTAAAGAGAGACGGTGAATGTATTGTTATGTGTGCTCTGTACCAATGCTAAATTATGTATGAAATAATAAATTAAAAGATTACAGAATATTAAAAATGAAAACCGACAAGGAACCTGGTTGTAAGATATTGTGAAAATATGTTTCTGTTTTTTATGGGGCTACTTGTATCTTCAGTATAATTATTTACAAAACGGTAAACTCTGTTGGAGATGATGATAATAATTATGATTATGATGGTGGTGATGATAACAATGGTGATCAGTTGCATATCCAGGATTTTGAAAAGAGGGATGCAGAATAGAAATATTACATCCATTGAACGGAAATTTAGGGATTGAGCGTGTTGATATGGCTATACTGTAAAATGGTTGTTAATTTCTAAGTACAGTTAAACTTGCCTAAGTCGACTTTGCCAACTCAAATAATTTCTAAGTCGATCTTATTTTACATACCAATTAAATTGTTTTGTTTTCACTTAAGTTATATATATTATAAATTGAGTAAGCCCTTATGTTTGTGCCGATTTGCCGTCCACGCGTGCACAGCTCTGGAACAAATATATCGTAGCACCATTCTTGTAAATTATTATTACTGGCATATTTTGATCTAAAATTTATGTCTATTAAATTATCATAAAAAACAATTTTACGAATCTACAAAATATTGGACGATATTTATATGAGAACAGTTTTAAGGCTTGTATTCGCCAGTGACGTCATGGTAAAATCGTATATAATCGCCTATAACTTCATTAAAAAAAGAAGCCAAAAAACGATTTTAAGGTTGATTCCATTATTAATGGCATACAAAAATCCTCTCTAGAACAAAAAATCATATTGCTAGTTCTCTTTTAATACATGAAAATATTGTAACAATTGTGATTTATTAGTCAGTCAATTATGGGTACTCATTGCTACAATAAATTTTTTTTCTAATTATATCATATGCTTTATAATCATTTGGGGGATTCCTTGGTAACCGACGTTACAATTCATCCTTTAATTATAGTCACTTTATATTAAAAACATAAAAAATCTACAGGGGAATTATTTTTTATTGCTATATGGTAGTACTTTGGGAATGAAATATAGGAATTAAAAATGTTAAATATATATATATATATATATATATATATATATATATACACATCTCATCTCCAAGAGATAGACAAAAATAGGCTATAAAACTTTGATTAATAGAGCATTGCTTTGGCCTTTTTTTCGACTTTGCGTAAAATATAAATGGTTCTGTTTTCAATTTTCGTATGCAGGTCTCTGTTTTTAAATACTGTATAAAGAACAGCACCACCATCACCATTCTCGGATATGACACGTTGTTTGTTGTTATTTCGCGACGTCATCAACGAGTACAATACATTCATTATCCACCATCAACGAAACTGCCTTAAAAAAAAATTGGTTCGTGTGGGAATCGAACACACAACCGCCATGTTTGCTATTTGCTATCCACCATCAACTAAACTGCCTTAAAAAAAAGAAGAATCTATGAATATTCAGCTTTCCGTTTACTGGGGGGAATGAACAACAAGATATTTGATTGGTGAACAGCCGAAATGGCAATTTAAACGAAGTCACTAAAAAGAGGTCGAAATGCAGCCTCTACACGCGGTGGGTGGTCAGCATACCACCAATAGAAAAGTGAAAATGACGGTGACCTTTTTCAAGCAATACAATTGAAACAAATACTAAAGCAACCAGAAAAGAATTGCCTTCCAAATGCAGAAGGAAATACAAAAATCCGACTTTCCAAGTATTTGCTAGATACGACTGTGGAAAGACAAAAAATGACCTAAAAACAGCTAATGTCAGCGTGAAACACTTTTACTAGGCTATTCTTGCTCTTGAACGATACGGTAATGTTGCAAGAAGAGCCATTTCGTATTTTTGGAGCTTTTTTGATTTGTCAATATGTATGGCTGATAATTTTACGTTATTTTGTCAGGTCGAGGTGATTTCACTTTATTTGACAATAGACTGATATTATTTCCACTCACAATAGTGTTGTTGTTTTGTATACTAATACAAAAAGTGAAAGTTAAAAAGGGGAGAAAAGCAAAAATCTCTTGAATGATTTTAAAAGTCGTGTACTTGCAAAAAGACTAAATTAATCATTGTTTTAAGTTTGAATATCGTGTTGTTAATAATAATAATAATAATAATAATAATAATAATAATAATAATAATAATAATAATAATAATAATAATAATAATAATAGGCCTTATAATAATATAATATGCCTATTAATAATAATAACAATAATAATAATACTAATAATAATAGGCCTTATAATAATATATGCCTATTAATAATAATAATAATAATAATAATAATAAAGATTTGTGAAGCGCAAACATCTCCACCTAAATAGGTGCTGGGCAGTGTCAAACAAGCAGTAGAGATAAAAACAAGATACATATCACAAGAAGAAAATGTAACAAGACTCATCATTTTATTACTTTACCTTCTCATTTTTTTAATCACAGTTATACCAATGTCTTTCGATATTTCCTTTTTTTTCTTTCTCTTTCTTACACTTTCCTTTTTTGTCATATGTTTCCTTATCTTTTTCCTATTCTTTCTTATGTTTCCTTTTCTTTTTTTTCCTTTCTTGTGTTTCCTTTTGTTTCTATGTTTCATTTTCTGTTTTAGTCTCTCCTTTTCTTTCTTATGCTTCCTTTCCATTCCATTTCTTTCTTATGTCTTTTTTCTTATTCTTTTCCTTTTCTGTCTTACGATTTTCATTTCTTTTCCTTTTATCTTTTCTTCCCCCTTTCTTTCTTATTTTGTAGTGAAAATCAGGGCCCCCGTGACCTTTTTCAGGGACCAACGTTTCTCTATTGATTTAGCATCACTAGATAAAAAAATGAACGGGCGGGCGTGGGGAACCTCCAGAAAAATGGCGGAACGTCCTTTAAAGTTGGATAAGCTTCTCTTA
>NW_022689540.1:622033-653226 GCF_011630105.1 Anneissia japonica | reverse complement strand
GGTTCGCTAATTGGCCAAATTTAATTTTTTTTTTTTTTTTTTTTTTTTTTTTAGGGTATCCGCCGCGTGCGATTTTGCTGTAACAATCACAATTTACAGCCATGGTTACAGCATACACGCAAAGATCGTAAGCGGCGGATACCCTACGCGGCGCTATTTACACGATCTTTTGTTACTTTTTCGCCAGTGAGGTCATGGTAAAATCGTATATAATCGCCTATAACTTCATAAAGAAAAGCCAAAAAAAAAAAAACGATTTTAAGGTTGATTCTATTATTAATGGCATATCAAAAATCCTCTCTAGAACAAAATATCATTTTGATAGTTCTCTTTTAAGTCTCTCGAAAGATGGGAGGGTGACAAGACAGAAGACGGCTCCCCAATTCATTTAAACTTGCGTTATTTATACAGGAGTTCCCTTCTTTCTGCACCCTCTCCTGAAAATATCTGGATCCACCCCAGTACCTCATAGTAGAGTATTCAGCATGTTAAGGTAAGTGGAACATACCACTTAAGTGAGTGCGGCTGATACAACGGGTGTATGTTCACTAAATGTAAGTCAAAATGTGATGAATGTTTACAAACTACATCCATCACGACATTTTACCATGTGTTATATAATCTATTTTTTACCATTCTTTACCAGTAGGCATAGGCCAGTATCTTACCGGTACCTTCTTTAACATTATTTTAATTATTATTATTGAAAAAATGGGTAACGGTAAATAAGATACAGATTTTTGAATATTTAAAAACTGGTGGAAAAGGTGTATGAATGGGTGGTTACGCCCCTTTCCCCCAGTTTTTAAATATTCCAAAATCTATCTCATTCCCCAGATTTTAGTCAAATAATTTTTTTCTGTCTTAGAAATATCAGTTCTACAACATATCAATTTTGTTTTCGTCCGGAGCTTGACTTTAAACTTATTTCATTCATTCTTTCATTAAAACTTACTTCATTCAACCTGCAAATAATCTGGACCCTCAACGGCCCCGCATCCCCTCCCCCTTTTTTTTGAAAAGTGAAAAAAAAAAAAGAAAAAGAAAAAAATTGATCACCCAAAACGCCTCAGAGGATATTTTTGGGTGTCTAGAAAACAAAAAAAAGGGAGGTGTTATCTGGATCGGCCCCACTTTCGCCCGACCCCCACCTCCCTCTCCCTTTTCGGAAATCTGTGGATCCGGCCCTGTAGAGTGTTTTTAGCTGGCAAAAAGGTGTAAATACCCCGGTGTACTGGAACAGACAACCCCTGTGGTGGACGACGAGAGTTGCTGGTACCGGGTTACCGGGTAGCACAGACACGAAGGGACCGTTAGGGGCGAAGAAAGTCATGATCAAGTTCCTAGTCCACATATCAAGCGCCCTGAGCATCTTATATTAGATGGATATCTGCGCTATATAAAACTACACTATTATTATTATTATTACTATTGAATAGCCAGCAGCTATTTTTTTTTCTTTAGGGGTGTGGAGGGTCATTCATGAGAATAATGTTCAGGCTAAAATTATTGTTGGCTTTTAAATCGCTCAAACGATGGGAGCGTGACAAGACAAAAGACGGTTCCCCAAGTCATTCAAAGTCAGACTCCGGAGGAAAACAATTTGTGATATGTTGTAGAACTCATTTTTTAAAAAAAATGTATGAAAAACGGTAAATGAGATAGGCCTACAGATTTTTTTAAATTTTAAAATGGGCGGTCTTAGAAAAATCAGTTCCAAAACATATCCACATTTTTTTTCCTCGAAGCCATACTTCAAATTTATTTCATTCATTCTTTCATTAAAACTTATTTCATACATCCTGCAAATAATCTGGACCCATTACCTCACAGCCTAGCAAAGGGCCGCCGAAGGCGTCCTTTTTGCGAGTCATCTGTAAGTCGAATCTTATCCAAGTCGAACAATTTTTCAATGCCATTTTGGATTCGACTTGAGCAAGTTCAACAGTAACTTAATTTGCCATTTTTTTCTATTAATAGTAATATTATTTTTTCATATTTGATCAAAAAGCCGGGTGCTCCCAGAGTGACTTATTCGGCGCTGGTATTACCAATATCTTATTTTACAAGATAGCGTTCTCAGGCGCGTAACAGGGGTCTTGGGTCGGTGGGGGGGGGGGGCAACGGTAATAATTTTCCCGGTTAATAATTTATCATGTAACGCGTAAAATCGCGGAAAATGCTATCTTGTGTTTATAAGATCTATTATTGATAATAATAGGCCTATTATAAACGAAAGTAGTGCTCCGCGATCTTATAAACACAAGATAGCGCTCTACGCGTAACAAGAGCGTCAATATTCAGTAAAAAGAAACGTAAAAAGTAACTGTAATTGAGAAAAGGCGTCCTTAGTTGTTACTATTTGCACGTAGATCATAGATATCAAAGTTCAAAAGTAATTGTAATTGCGGGAGGGCGCTCTACACTGCGTTGTTACATTTTGTACGTAGAAATCTCGGAGAACGCTTAAGTTAGATCTTTGGTTTACCAAACGCATTATAGGGGGCGCACTTTGCTCGACTCACATGTGATAGGTATTGTATACCCACGCACATGAGTTGTGTTTTGGAGCAGGAAGATTTCTAAATAATATCCTTGGTTAGGCTAGTATGTATTTCGATCATTATATTATTAGACTATTTTACTGAATTTTGGATTCTAGTCTATGAAATGAATACTGCTAATACTATATAAGACAAAAGCTGGAAATGCTAGGGCCTAGGCCCGGCTGCTGTGGTCTCTATTTTTTAGGCTAGGTTGGTGCAACGGGCAACCTAACTACAGAGTTGGTATTATTTATAGTTAGTGGCCTTGTACCTAGTTTTCTTTAGGCCTATGGTCCTACTACTTATTACCCCCCCTTCCCCCCCCCCCCCCTAAATTATATCCTAGAGCCGCCACTGCTTGTTGTATGCCTGAAGAGGAGAGTTTTTTTTTTTTTTTTTTTAATTGACCAATGGATGGCCAGAAATGGCACTGTACAACTACGTGAAAGACATATGTTTTGGCTTGGTGTAGGCCTATTTTAATTTGAGCCCGATGAGCTCGGCCAGTGTGGAGACTTGACATGTCCAATGAATGGGCTCCTGCCCCCTTCGTTGGGGGTCATGTTGATATGTGTGGATCGTGTTGTGGGGGAGGCAGTGGGTAGGTAGGTGTCGGGTGGGTGAGGATTGACGTTTTTGTGGGTCTTTTTTTTTTTAACATACTTTAAATAGCATTATGATGACTTACATTGAGGTAGCTTCTAGTAAAATGCATGCAATGATTGTAGCACATGGCTGAATTGTATATGGATTAAAACTAAAAATTAAAATATATTTAAAAAAATACAGAAATTGATATCAAAAATTGAAAAAAAAGAAGAAAAATCCTTCAAAAGCAAATCTCATCAAAATGTGGACTTTAGGCCTAGGCCCTAATTAGTATGTATACTTTCATTTCAATCATAAAAGTCTATGATGACGATTAATTGGGCTCAATTTTTTGCTTTGGCCTTCTGCAATTTTCTGATTTTTTTTGGACAATAAAATTTATCATGTATCAAATAGGCTGGGCCCAGGCCAAAGTCATCATCATGCTATTAAAAGCTAAGCCGATAAGACCTCCCCAAATCCTAACCATCACCCAGTCCCCCACCACATTGTGCACACGGCTCAAACTGTTCACAGCATGACACGTTACATGATATACTTGGAAATGATTTCTATCTAACTTCATAATTCTCATATTAATTATATTTTTATCATATTTTTCTTGCCTTTGTTTCCCAGAGTATCACTGGTCAGAGCTTACGAATCAAGAATTTGCAGTATGCTGGAACATGAAAAACTTAATTTACAGCAGTATGATTACAAAATTGAGGGTGAAAGAAGTGAGTTTGTTTAATATTGTACTGAAAAGTAGTTGTCTATTGCAAATATTGTCACTCCCAAAGTGATTACTATATCCCTTTAATCAAGACAGTACAACACAATCCGTGGCGTAACAGCAAATCAGTTCAAAATGTGCATCTGGATTATTCATTTCTATCAGTATTTTCTCATGAAACTGGCTTCATAGTAATAATTATACCGTACTTGTTTCTGAAACTTTTGCAGTGGCGACAAAAATTTCAAAGTCCTGCTCACTTTTATGCATCAGCATTAAAAATCGTGATGAGTGGCAGAGCCAGGGGTGATGAATTGGGAGGGGGAAAATGTGTGGGTGTAATAATTCGGAATCAGATTGGTAGCAAAGATCACTAAAAGTACCTTATTCTGGCTCTTGCTAATATTCAAAATTTATTTAATACCAAATTTGTTCTGACTTAACTCCAGTGTACCAAGTCCTATTTTGGTTGAGAAGAGTTTTCTGACCCTTAGAAAAGATTTGCCAACCCAAATTTGGGTTTGTGACCATTGTTTGAGAATATGTGTTTGTTGGTGTTGTATGTCTGTTACTTGTTACTTGTTGTTTGTATAGCACCTTTCTTTTCAGTTACGAAGCGCTAAGGTTCTTTTCCCTGGTCATTGGGTCCACATGCTAAGTGTTGCTGCTGGTAATCAGCACAGGAGCAGGTAACCCCACCAGGTTCCCATTTATACTCCTGGGTGAAGAGAAGCAATGCAGATAAAGTGTCTTGCTCAAGGACACAAGCGAAATGCACAGCGAGGGATTGAAACTCTGAGGTTGGGAAACCAAACCGTTCACGCTGTGCCAAACCGCTTCTGTATAATATTAATAATCAACACTCTTTGGTATTTACTTTGTAGGTCAATGCTATAAAGAAAATTTGGATGGCAATGATTTTTTGCAAAAGGATTTGCCAATGTTGTCATCAAAACTAAACTGCAAAAGAGCATGTTTAGGCCAAGAAGAATATGAAGATACTAACAAATGTATGATATTGAAAGCGAATAGAAATGCTGGATGCATTACCAATGATGGGTTGAGTGAAATATACAATCAACATGAACAAACTGCAAGTTTGAATTTAGAAAAGAAAAATGAAGAGATGAAATATAAATGTGAACATTGTGGAATAAAATTCAATTTAGCTACATTGACTTCTCATTTAGGAATTAAAGCAGAAGAGAAACAATTTGAATGTGATTATTGTGTAAAGAAGTTTGACAGCAGAAGTGAATTAGAAGCACATTTGATGATACACACTAGAGAAACAACACCATATGAATATGGCGATTGTGGAAACAACAATGATGATGATGATTTAGAAAATTACACAGAAAAGACGACATGTGAAAGTGAAAATTGTGAAAAAGGTTTTGAAGAAATTGGTAATTTCAAAAATGTTACACATGCAGCAGACACACCATATACATTTGAACATTTTGGAACAAAATTAAATCATTCTGATAGATTAAATACACGTTTAAATATGCACACGAAAGAGTTGCCGTTTCAATGCCAACACTGCGGGAAAAGATTTAATAGCAGCACTATTTTAAAACTGCATCTGATGACCCACACACAAGAAACACTATATACATGTGAACATTGTGAAAAGAAATTCAATAATAGTGGTAATTTAAAAAGACATTTAAGGATACACACAGGAGAAAAACCACATGAATGTGAACATTGTGGAAAGAAGTTTAATCAAAGTGGTAGCTTGAAAACACATTTGAGGATACACACAGGAGAAAGACCCTATGAATGCGAACACTGTGGGAAGAGATTTAAGTGTAATGGCGAGTTGAAAGAGCATTTGAGGACACACACAGGAAAGACACCTTATAAATGTAAACAGTGTGGAAAGGAGTTTAAACGTATTGGTTATCTTAGAATGCATTCAAGAGTACATTCAGAAATGAAACCTTATGAATGTGAACATTGTGAACAGAAGTTTAAAGAAAGTTCTAATTTCAAAAGACACATGAGGACACATTTAACAGAAACAACATATGAATGTAGACATTGTCAACAAAAATTTATAGGCATTGGTAGATTGGAAACACATTTGAAGACACACACAAAGGAGATGCCTTTCCAGTGTCAGCATTGTGGAAAGACATTTAATAGCGGTAAAATATTAAAACTACATCTGATGACACACACTGGGGAGATACCTTATACATGTGAACATTGTCAAAAGAAGTTCAGTAACAGTGGTAATTTAAGTAGACATTTGAGGATACACACTGGAGAAAAACCACATGAATGTGAACATTGTGGAAAAAAGTTTAATCAAAGTAGTAGTTTGAACATTCATTTAAGGATGCACACAGGAGAAGGTAAACCACATGAATGCCAGTATTGTGGAAAGAGTTTTGAAAGCAGTACTATTTTAAAAGTGCATTTGATGACACACACTAAAGAAAGACCATGTGAACATAGTGAAAAGAAATTCAGTATCAGTGGTAATTTAAAAAGGCGTTTGAGAATACACACTGGAGAAAAACCACATGAATGTGAACATTGTGGAAAAAAGTTTAATCAAAGTAGTAGTTTGAAAACACATTTGAGAACACACACAGAGAAGAAAACTCATGAATGTGAGCATTGTGGAAAAAAGTTCAATCAAAGTAGTGGTTTGAAAACACATTTGAAACACACACAGAGAAGAAAACTCATGAATGTGAGCATTGTGGAAAAAAGTTCAATCAAAGTAGTGGTTTGAAAACACATTTGAGAACACACACAGAGAAGAAAACTCATGAATGTGAGCATTGTGGAAGGAAGTTTAAGAATATTGGTAGATTTAAATCACATTTGAGTGTGCACACACAAACGACCTTTTTTGAGTGTGAGCATTGTGGTAAGAAATTCAAAAGCAGTGCAGTTTTTAAAATGCATTTGAGGATACACACTGGAGAAAAACCATATGAATGTGAACATTGTGGGAAAAAGTTTAATCAAAATGGTCATTTGAAAAAACATCTGAGGGTACACACAGGAGAAAAGCCATATGAATGTGAACATTGTGGAAAGAAGTTTACTCAGAGTGGTAGCTTAAAAATACATTTGCGGATACACACAGGAGAAAGACCATTTGAATGCGAACATTGTGAAATGAAGTTTAAGGAAAGTGGAAGTTTGAACATTCATTTAAGGATGCATACAGGAGAAGATAAACCACATGAATGTCAGTTTTGTGGAAAGAAGTTTGATAGCAGTACTATTTTGAAAATGCATTTGATGACACACACTGGAGAAAAACCATATACATGTGAACATTGTGAAAAGAAGTTCAATAATAGTGGTAATTTAAAGACACATTTGAGGATACACACTGGAGAAAAACCGCATGAATGTGAACATTGTGGAAAGAAGTTTAATCAAAGTGGGAGCTTGAAAAATCATTTGAGGATACACACAGAAAAAAGACCACTTGTTTGTGAAAATTGTGGAAAGATGTTTAAGTGTAATAGTGATTTAAAAGTACATTTGTTAGTACATACAGAAGAGACGCCTTATGAATGTGAACATTGTGGAAAGAAGTTTAAAAGAAGCAGTAATTTTACAATGCATTTGAGGACACACACAGGCGAAAACCTATATGACTGTGAACATTGTGGAAAGAAGTTTTATCAAAGTGGTCATTTGAAAAACCATTTGAGAACACACACAGGAGAAAAACCATATGAATGTGAACTTTGCGGAAAGAAGTTTACTCAAAGTGGTAGCTTGAAAACACATTTGAAGATACACACAGGTGAAAAACCATATAAATGTCAACATTGTGGAAAGACGTTTAAGTGTAATGGCGAGTTGACAGGGCATTTGAGGGTACATACAGGAGAGACACCTTATGTCTGTGAACACTGTGGAAAGAAGTTTAAAAACAGTAGCAATCTAATAGTGCATTTGAGGACACACACAGGAGAGACACCATATATATGTGAACAGTGTGGAAAGAAATTTAGGCGTATTGATTTTCTTAAATTACATTCAAGAATACATGCAGAAAAGAAACTTTATGAATGTGAACATTGTGGACAGAAGTTTAAAGAAAGTTTTGATTTCAAAAGACACATGAGGACACATCTAACAGAAACACCATATAAATGTAGACATTGTCAAAAACAATTTAAATATATTGGTAGATTGGAAACACATTTGAAGATACACACAAATGAAAAGTCCTTTGAATGCGAACATTGCGGAAAGATATTTAATAGTGGTACTGTTTTAAAACTGCATTTGAGGATACACACAGGTGCAAAACCATATAATCGTGAATATTGTGAAAAGAAGTTTAATCAAAATGGTCATTTACAACGGCATCTAAAAATAGACACAGTAGAAAAACCACATCAATGTGAGCATTGTGGAAAAAAGTTTACTCAAAGTGGGAGCTTGAAAACACATATGAGGATACACACAGATGAACATACAGGAAACACATCATCTGATAGATCTAGATATTGTGGAAAGAAGTTTAAAATTGGTAACAATTTTAATGTACATTTGAAGGCACACACAAAAGAGACACCATATATATGTGGACAGTGCGGTAAGAAATTTCAAAGCCGTACTGTTTTGAAAACACATTTGAGGATACACACAGCAGAAAGACCATATAAATGTGAACATTGTGGAAAAACATTTAATCAAATTCCTCATTTGAAAAACCATTTGAGGATACACACTGGAGAAACAACATATGAATGTGAACATTGTGGAAAGAAGTTTACCCAAAGTGGTAGCTTGAAAACACATTTGAAGATACACACAGGTGAAAAACCATATAAATGTGAACATTGTGGAAAAACATTTAATCAAATTCATCATTTGAAAAACCATTTGAGGATACACACTGGAGAAACACCATATGAATGTGAACATTGTGGAAAGAAGTTTACCCAAAGTGGTAGCTTGAAAACACATTTGAGGGTACACACTGGAGAAAGACCATATGAATGCGAACACTGTGGGAAGAGATTTAAAAATAATTGCGATTTGAAAGGGCATTTGAGGATACACACTGGAGAAACACCATATGAATGTGAATGTTGTGGAAAGAAGTTTACCCAAAGTGGTAGCTTGAAAACGCATTTGAGGGTACACACTGGAGAAAGACCCTATGAATGTGAACAATGTGGGAAGAGATTTAAACATAATTGCGATTTGACAGGGCATTTGAGAATACACACTGGAGAAACACCTTACGAATGTGAACACTGTGGAAAGAAGTTTAAAACCAAAAACAACTTTAAGGTTCATCTGAGAATACACACACGAGAGACCATATGAATGTAATAAGTGTAGACAGACATTTAGGCTTATTGACAATTTTAATAGACATTTGAAAATACATATTTAAGGCACAGTATGAATATGAACATTGTTGAAAAGTTGATGAAAGAGGTACTCTGTTTTGAAAATACTGAATATTTATAGACACACACTGAGGAGATTTATTGTAAATAACATGATTATTCATTCTATTATTAAGAAATTGAAAGTGCATGTGTGGAAAAAAAGAACAAAATAGAATATATTAATATATATAAATATATATAATATATAAAGGATACATGTAGGGGAGAGATGATGTGAAGTTGAAATAATAAAATGAGACAAACTACTGTATTTGCTTTTGAAACACATAAATACCAAAGATTCTACAAATATTGGAAACCTTGTTGAAAGAAATGGAAGCCAACAGTAATGAAAAGTTGAAATACTATATTAAATGCAGTACAAATTTACTAAGGAATAGTTGCTTTTGAAAACCAATTCACTCTTCTATGCATTTATTATCAAGATCAATTTTTGCACTCCAGTACCATACTTTGTTTTGCGTGTGTAGTGTAGTATGTATTAATGTATAATAAACTAGTTTTAAAAAGTTCTTGTCTGTTTATATGAGGATATACTGTTAATATTTTGAATAATTTTAGTTCACAGTTGAATTGATTGGATTTGTAGTTTGGTGAACAAATGAAAGAATTGTGTTTTGTTAATTTGGTTTAAATATGTATGTTGATTTGCAAGAGGTTATCAGCTTCATATTTGAAAACTTCATTATTATTAATCAGTGTTTTACACCTTTGTGAAATTTATTCAGACCATCTCCCTCAGTGTTTCTTTGCCACTCAGCTGCTTATTCTGAATTTGACCTGTTGCTTTTCTTGTGTGTTTTGCTCTGTTTTGTTTTCTTCTCTGCATTTTTGCTGTCTTCCCTCCTTCCATTTCCTTTTTATGTCCTAATTACTTTGTTTCTATGTTTCAGGCTTCCCAACTCGAGGGGTTTTTTTTCTCCTCATGTCTGTCATTTTTAAAAAAATAATTTTGTATTCCAAGTGAGTAGTCAAATCTACATTTTTGTAAGTGAATGGATGTTACTTGCGTGAATAAATAAATGAATAAATTGAAAATTGTGTCTTAATGTTTGTTATACTGTAATGTAGAATTGTATTTGATTTGGGTATTTATAACTCAAAGGTCTTTAATCCATGTGCAACTTCATTAGCACTTTTATTAAGTAAAGGAAACACAATGTGAAATTTTCAACCAATCGATGTAGTATATCGATGTAATATAATTATAATCACTGTCCAAATTTGTCTGCATATCAATGGGGTCGATTATGACATGTCAGTATTACATTCATGTATTTAATGGTGAGTGCTATTATTGCAAATGAGACCAATCTAAAAAGTGCAACATTAAAATTAAAAAAAACTATGAAAAATATGAATGAAAGGTATTTAAAATTATTAGAAAACCTAGTTTTTGGCTAAGTGCGACGTTTTCAAATGAAAATGTAACTTATACAGTATTATACTTTTGTCTGTTTTCCGATAGTTTTAGCATGTCAAATCATGCAACCCAAGTGCAATGACCAACAACATAACTTTGATTGAGACTTTCTCACCCCAACTTGCACATAAAGTCGCAAAATAGATACTGTTTATTCATTAATTTTCACAATTAACCCACAGTTTATTCATATAGGAAATACACACTTTTTGAAAAAAACAACAATACCTCCAAAAACAGTGAAATTGTAAAAACAAATTAATGCAAAATTGCGCATATAATATACTCTTAATACGGCTTAGACTGTGTATGATTACAAAACGCGTCGATATTCAAGTGTCAACGCGTCATATCTACAAGTTGATGCATGGTTTGTCAAGCAAACAGCCTAATTCCGTGACACCACCCTCCGATCCACAATGTCTTCAGGAAGTATTTTTCACAGAAAAGCAAGTGCTAAATTTGGTGTTGTTTACGATGCAGAAGGAAAGGAAGTGGAAGTAAGAGCTTGATTGTGTTTTTGTGTAACAGTAGATTAAATTGTATTTTGAGAAAGAGTCCAGAAGAGGCCTATGCCCCTAGCTACTGTAGTAGGCTAGCCTAGCTGATGATAAGCCTAGTCTACTAGGCCTCTAGGCCTAGGTAGGGGCTACACACTACTACTAGGCCTAGCCTACTTCCTAAACCTATCTACCAGCCTACTGCAGGCTAGCCTAAAGGTATGTAGGCCTATATAGCCAGCCTGTAGACCATAGAGCAAAATGAAAGGCATTTATTTGCATCCAAACTGATTTTAAATGAAATCTGTAACCATAACCGTCCATACATATTACAGTACATCATAGGCCCCTACATGCCAAGGGAACCAGTCAACTCGCCCCCTAGGAAACTCGCCCCTTGCAAACTCACCCCTTGACAGCCAACAAACTCGCCCATAGCCTTTTTCTGTCGTCAAATCAAAAAAATAATAATAATTAAATAATAATATAATTTGCCTATCCAAATAACGTTATTTTGACTGCCAATCCTATTGTTTTCAGCTAAAAGCACATTCGTGACCACACTAAGCAATACAAACTTTCCCTGTGGACTTACAAGGTGTAGTTTTTATCGTTTGTTGCAATATATATTTTGATTGCATGTTAATTAATGCAATTAATGCTTAAATTAAATGGAGATTTATGGAAAAAGTATAGTCACTAGATAGTTTGTCATTTATCGTATTGTTCTGATCATGTTTATAATACTGTAGGCCTACATACTGTATAAATAAATGAAAATATACTGAATGATATATGATAAATGAAAATAAAGGAAATATATAGTATTATTAGGCTTATTTATTTTTCATATTTATATTTTCCATATAAAATGATCAATATATTTATAATAGTTATTCTTAAGCCCGACAAAATCACTCACTTGCTGGCTATTTATATAGTAGTTGCATTTAACTAAAGTATAATTCCTGGAAAGAAACATTCCCACAAGATTCTTACAGTATTCTCTTTAGGTGAAGCAGACACGAAGTTTGTATTTTCTTGTTTGTTTGCATATTCTGAGTTTTATAAAATACACAAATAATGGAAATACAATAAAATATAGTTTTAATATAATTAAAGTATATGGCCGTTTCACGGTTTTCGGGCTTCATTTTAAAGCTGGAAAAATCACTACTTTGGAAGCCTGTACCAGTTGTCTGGTAACTAATTAAAAAATCATGAAGAAACTCCCACAACCAACTTGGTTCCCATGGTACTCTTCAGGGTGAGCATACATTCTTTGTACGCCGACTTCAGAAATGTTGGCGCATTACTGGTCAGATGCTAAAAACACAATCTATTTTTAGGTGCAAACACGTGCGATGGCAGTGAATGTGTCACGTTTTTTCACCAACTTCGTATCATCTGCTATCTGCTAATCATCATAATTATTATACTTGCTGTACAATTGTATAAGTACAGTATATTGTAACGATTTGTATTATTTAGATGGTTATTTTCACATGTCTTTTTTCACCCTAGTAGGCCTGTATGCAAAACACATCTCAAATTTAACGAATTATTTTGACAATAAAGAGTATATCGCATCGTATCGATACACATATACAGTAAATAGAAATATAGTAAAATATAGTTTTAATGAAATATATAAATACATAACTAGCTACTGTATAAAGAGAATCGAAAAGAAACGCTATTTTTAGGCAAATGCATGGGATGTCAGTAAAGGTGCAGTGTGCAACAGTAGCATTATTGTGTACAGTAGTATATTTCAAAGTAGGCCTACAATGAATTTAACAATTAAATCAATACCGTAACTACACGCATAGACCTTTATTATGAATAAACTTATTCAGAAGTTGATAAATATATGAATGTACTGTAAACTTGACTTTTCATTTCTGGGAACTGCTAGAAGAAAAAGAACATTATTTTTCAAAAGAACACTACATACTGTACTGAAAAACATGCTAATAATATATTCATATTATTGTAATAAAAATTTCTGAAACAATAAAAATTGTAAAAAACTTATAATAATCAACTGAAAAGATACAAAAATGTATTATGTCAAGCATCGTAAAAAATTAATAATTAATAATAAAATAAAATACAATACAAATCTTTCTTTATTCTGGAAAGCTCATTTCAATACAATTGCTGTACTGGTATCTCAAGAGGTCCAGATTAAGTAAAAAAACAAAATAAGAGATTAAAGAAAAAAAGAGGTAAAAACAATAAAAATACAATGCACCAATGAAATTAAAAGGTTTAAAAATCAACATAATTAATATTTTGGAAATGTTTACCAACATCAACTGGAAGGTCATTCCAGAGCATTGATGCTCGGTATCGGAAGGTTCTCTTCCGATGAGTGTTTTCACTTCATTCAATAAAATTAATACTATTACTAAGTATAACAGAAAGTATAGAATTTACGGTACATTTCACCCACCTAGGTACCTCCTACATAACAGAAAGGCTATGGGCGAGTTTGTTAGTGGGCGAGTTTGTTAGGGGAAGAGTTTGATAGGGGGCGACTGTGTATAGTCGGTGGGACAAGTTTGCTAGGGGGAAAGTTTGTTGGGGGCGAGTTTGTTAGGGGGTTTGTTGGGGGGGGGGTTTGTTGGGGGGCGAGTTTGTTAGGGGGTGACTGTGTACAGTCAGGGGGAAAGTTTGTTAGGGGGAGAGTTTGTAAGGAGCGAGTTTGTAGGGGCCGAGTTTGTTAAGGGGCCAGTTTGTAAGGGGCCAGTTTGTAAGCGGGCGAGATTGCAAGGGGCCAGTTTGCTAGGGGGCGAGTTGACTGGCATCCCATGCCAACACTCCCGTTTTGGACGGGAAACTACCGTTTTGGTGACAATACCAATGCCAGAGGCCAGCTAACTAAATTGTACAAGTAAATAGTTTTTGAATGAATTTGAGGGAAGTGTTGTAGGCCTATTGTTTGTTTGTTCGGAAAAGTGGTGACTTCCGGAAGAATCCCCCGACACATGGGCGACTTCAGACCTCTGCATTGGCTGCCTTTATTTTACAATGCCTTATTTTTTTATGCATTTATTTACTATCACTGCAGCACAGAGGCCTAAGGTAGATGGATTAGTACTGTATTTTAAATCTTGGCCACTTTTAATACGGTATTCAAACCAACATTTCCAATCTTCTATTCAGGTGGAAACAAGAGAAGATGAAGAACAAAATGTGAAATTGCAGGAAACAGTTGACCTGTTGCTAGCAGCAGGCTATTTCAGGGCAAGGATAAAAGGCCTGTCACCATTTGACAAGGTAGGTAAACTTACTCTTTTACTTTTTTACTTTGTATGTCTAAAACACGTAGCAAACAGATTAATTTAAATAGTATGTTAAATGATAATCTATAAAATATACCTAGTGTGTCAATTTTTTGTTCGTTTTTAATGATGTGCATGTGTTTTTCATTACTAACTCTGTTTTTTTTTTTTTTTTTCAGATAGTTGGCGGTATGACTTGGTGTATAACAACTTGTAATTTTGATATAGATGTAGATTTACTGTTTCAAGAGAACTCAACGATTGGTCAGAAAATGTAAGTGCTATATAATTCCAATGTTAGATATATGTATTTTAGTCTTCGACAAGAAATTACAAAGAGTTTCAGCAGTGGCGTATCTAGGAGGTGCGCGGGGTTGCATAAAAAAAATTACTCAAGTCTCCCCCTCCGAGTCATCCGGAAATCACGGTCAAGTAGTTAAAAATCATTTTGCGAATTAGCGCCCCTCTTAACTGATCATCAAGCCCCACTTCACCTTCACGCCCCCTATCAGTACCCCCATTTCAAGACTTCTAGATATGCCACTTAGTTTCTGGGGTCCCAAGAATTAATTTTCGGAAGATCTGTTTAAACAAGCTTTTAAAACTCAAAGTTTGTTTTGCTACTTATGGTGATACCAAGCAACACTGACCTCCATGAGACAAATAATAATATGGGTGCACAATATTCATAGTGTAATACTTTTGTAACTTTCATTAAGTATATGTTTAATTATATTTATCGCGACATATAAAGTTAAGATCCCTTAATGTGAACTGGTGCTTATAATTTCAGCAATATTTGTACAGTAATACAACTCACTGTACTGTATTAATTAATTCTAACTTACTTGTCTTGTATATTGTTTCTATTTACGGGTTCTAATAATACAGTATGTTATTATTATATGTATTTTTATATGTCTTTAATATTTTTGTAACCTTGCAATGAAATGTTTGCCACATAGTATTTCCATTTTTGGACAATAAATGAAATCTTGAATCCCATAACTTCCAGGAGTCTTTGGGATTCCTGGTGTTTAGAAGATAAATTATTCCCAGCAGATAAATGAGAAACAACTGTAATTCATAAACCAAACTGTAATTTATAAATTTTCTGTCAAGACATTGTAAATCATTAAAAAAAAACCCAAAATACCATTTTTATTTGCCAATTTTTAGTGCTTTGACCGAAAAGATTGTAGCAGTTCTACCAAGGATGAAGTGTCCACATCGATTAGAGCCCCATCAAATACAAGGCTTGGATTTCATCCACATTTTCCCAGTTGTTCAAGTAAGTCTGAGATTTATTCAACATTTATCAATTATTCAGGTGTGAATCTAAATATTTATCCACATGTTTTCCAATTGATAATTTAAGCGATTGATTTCCAATTATGACATGTTTTCTCAAGGTGTAAATATTGAAATGATTAGTAAATAAATATTTTTTTCAAGGCTATTGGTGATTTTTATTTTTTAGTGGTTAGTGAAACGTGCTATTGAAACTAGGGAAGAGATGGGAGACCAAATCAGATCTTTTTCAGTTTCTCAATTCAACAAGATTCACAAAACACCAGAGGTATTTATTATCATTGTTGTATATAATCCATATCAAGCAATATCCAATGTATATGCAAATACACAAGATGGAAACTCACACACAACACACTATTGTATAGCACTTGACATCAAATTACAACATTTTACAGCAATAATAAATTACAAAAAGCACATAATTGTAAATTGCAGCATTACTGTACTTACCTAATCATAAAATTTTTATAAAATGTATTCCAATTCAATTAAAATAATTACATATAAATTAAAATTTTTTGAGGGTGATACCTATCAATTAACAGACTGAGTTTTAAAACATTTTTGAAGGATGTTGAATTTGCTGATAGTAAGGAGAAAGCAATGGTGACCGTGTTGTCAATGGGGGATGTGTACAAACCACAGCGTCGATATCGCCGCTCCAATCTCAAGCGACTAAATGATGAAGAGCTGAGGGTTCAATCTACACTGCTGGAATATGGACGGTAACCAAATATTTAAACATTTTAGCTTTCTTAATCTTATTCTTCCTGCGAGGCCTATGCAAGATTTTGATATTGTTCTTACCTATGTTCTTCATGTGTTTAAGTTGTCGTCGTCGTTGTTCATAAGTCCATTTGGTTTCAAACTTGGCAGAATGCAAAATGGTAATAAGATGCTTTTGGTATGTGTGTGAATATGTTTAATGCTTATTGGCATAATTAATATTTCACTGAAACCAGAGGATCCACTAATTAGTCTTAAATAAAACAAAAAGACAGTAACTCCGAAAAGAGACAGACATTTTGAGATTCAAAGATTCGATTTATTTGATCATTTTCAAGAATACTGATGAGAAAATCTCATCCATCCATATATGTTTGCAATATTTACAGAATTATAACAGACAAGGGCGTCGATCCGTGGCTGAAAGTTGGGGGACGAGATGAAATATAAAGCCTTGGGCCGTAGGCCCAAGCAATGGTTGGGGACCAGGGGGCAAAGCTTCAGAAGCTCTGGCACATATAGCCTTTTAATTGATTTTAAGCAATGCAATTAACATTTATTTCCATACGAAATTTTCAAAATATCCAGTGGCGGATCCAGTAATTTGAAATATAGCTGGGCCCAGAGAGGGACTTTTACAGATGGAGAGTGTAGACCACCTCAGCCCCACCATGGTTAGGGCTTAAGTAAGAAAATTTATGATTATGGCACCTCCAGTTGGTCGGAAATGGCACTCTCAGACTGAATTTGAATATAATTTTGGTTTTTCTCCGCTTTTAAATTTCAAAAAAAAAAATAGTGATGGTGGGCCGACTGGGCCCCTTGAATCTGCCACTAAAATACTCATCATTAAAAGTTTTTAAAATTATCCTTTTTAGTCATAATTATGCCCGCTTATATATTTCGTGCAAACTAACATTCATAAAAATAATGATTTATTATCTACTGATTAGCTTATAACATATTCAAAAATGAAAAACAAATAAGATAAACTTAAAACAGTCATTAATTTAGTCTTGTACAGTACTTTTAAAATCAATCAAGATTTTTGAATTTCACTTTTGTGTAAGTAATATTGCGATAAATTATTGTGAGTGGAAATAATATCGTCTAATTTACGATCAAACAGGACTAGGGAGATAGGGAGCACACAAAACATTAGTTAGCATTTTGATTTCACAAACATAAAGTTGATTTACTTAATTTATCATTATCAGTGGCGGCTCCAGGAAAGCAAGTTAGAGGGGGACAGGGAGGGACTTGCACTTTGGGAAAGTAGATCACCTCAGCCCCACCATGGTTGGGGCTGAGGAAAGAAAATTTATGATTATGACACCTAGATTGCTGGAAATGGCACTCTCAGACCTAAATTCTAATTATAATTTTCCTTTGTTTTTTTTTTTTCATTTTTTAAAAATAATTTTGAAAAAATTAGGGTCGGCTCGGTCCCACTTGAATCTGCTACTGATTATTATCAACGATTATTGTCAACGTAACACTGGAGTTTGTAAACTTTTGGTAGGCTTATCACTTAATCGAAATAGGTAAACATCATATCCGTGTTAAAGGCTGAAATTAGAAAAAAACAGTAATCCTATGCATGTAGATAATATTAAACACTAGTATATACATATGGGTCATAATAATATACAAAATGAATAAATCGTTTGTAGTAGAAATTGTGCACTTTTGAATTTGTAAAAATATTGGCCTAATAAGGATGCATGCTTCCAATTTTAACAACGTTCAGTACATTGTTTTCACAATAAATTTAGCCTCTGATAGTCGTTGCACCCATAAAATCGATCTAGTGGGTTTCTGAGCTGGTTTAATGTTTAAACAATTGCGTTTTTACTTGGTTTTGGTCCGGAAAATACGTACCGCACTTAGAAAAGTGAACAGACAAAATTCATTAGTCATGCGTAATTGTTATTCTTTCCATTCACTTTTAAAAGTGGGGTTTTCATTATAGAAGATTAGTGAAAAGTGGGAGGGGGGGAAAATCGATATGATGTCCCCCCACTTTGAAAAATGGGGGGACGCGTCCCCCTGTCCCCCTGATCGACGCTCATGATAACAGAAAGCAAATAATCCGACTAATCAGATTAAAATCAAAGTTATAACTAGCCAATTAAAAACGAGGTAATTAAAAATGAGGTGCGTCTTATATTAAGTATATCACTTGTTATTGTGAATAAACAATGAATAATCAACAATTGTATAGGAGCCTGGGAATATTTCACTATTCGGGTAATTAGACTAGTGGCCATGATAACTTAAGTTTGGTAAGTGTGATTGGTTTCAAACTTGTCAGAATGCATGATGGTAATAAGAAGGCGGAGCGTATGGTATTTGGTACGTCTGAATATGCTAATTGCTCATTTGCATAATTAATATTTTACTAACCAAGTAATTTAGGCTAGTTCCCATAACTAAAGTTTGGTAAGTCCGATTGTTTTCAAACTTGGAAGAATGAAAGATGGTAATAAGAAGACAACCTATGGTTTTTTGGTATGTGTGTTATATGGTAATTGTTCATTTGCATATTTCACTTAGGCTAACTAAAGTTTTGTATCTCCTATTTATCAATTTTCTGAGAAAAGTCAAACTGTGGGGAGGCTACCGTAAATGCTTGAATAAGTTCTGCTCTTGATGAAGTGCCGCTCTCGAATTAGCGCTGCACCAAATGTGATTTTTTTTTGCTGAGCATTGATCTAGAATAAGTGCCACAGCGTTTAATTTTGAGTGAATAAGCGCCTGTGTGCAATGCAAACTCTTTCAGAAATAGGGTAATAAATACAATGTATACAGCGTTCAAATGAATACATAACACAATGAAGACACAAGCATATCTTTATAAACATTTATTTACGATGATATAGGGTCTATGATTAGCCTACCAAGCTATGAGAATACGTGATATTGGTAACATAGGAACAATGGAAAGTGCCACGCCAATATTGTTGTAATAAGCGCTGCTCTTAAATAAGCGCAGCACTGAAGCCTCAAAAATTTTTATAAGCCCCGCGGCGCTTATTCGAGCATTTACAGTATACTTTTACCACGCAGCGTAAAAGGAGCATTTCTAGTTTATGTGTCACTTATTTGCATGGATACAAGTTTTTTTTTATATTGTGTTTATTAAAGACGTTATGGTGTAGGACGCAGTGTGAAGTCTGAAAGTGAAAAAGAGAAAGAAGCAATAAAGCAAAAAGCGCTTGCAGCTGGATTAACAAAGCAACGTTCTGATACAATGGACAGTGAAGAAGAGAGAGCCGCTGATGAAAAACGCATTAAAGCATTAATGAGTGAAATGTCATCAATGGAAGGAGATGAGGTACTAGTATATATAAATGCAGTGCATCCTCCAAATTGAGTCCTCTTTAATTCAAGACCACTTTTTCAAAGAACAATCTTTATTCTTGTTTTACACAAAGCTAATACTCTTATTGGTGACTAAACCCCGGCACACCCCAAATTGTCAGGTCCCAAAGGTGTTCTCAAATTGGAAGGCGAACTGTTCACCCTCCAGTTCTAGACCACTTAGGAGCCTGAAAATTTAGGGTGGTCTCATTGTTCGGTCTCCACTTAGAGGGTTACCTTTGTGTTCAAATATTAATGATTGTTATTTGGTTCTTTGAAAGGTTTGTCTGGAAGTACAGTGGTCTCGAATAAATATTATAATTAATAGTAATCAATATTTTTAATTCATTTTCAATTTCATTTGTTAAGCATTTCTCTCAATCGATGTATTTCTGCACATATTTCTTACATATCATGTATTTTTGCTAACTATAGAAGTGTATGTGAGGTAGTGTGGACCCTGGCACCACCCGGAATCACTGAAAGATGTTTGGTGATGTAAAATTGAGATTGTGATTTGTGATTGATTGACTAATTTATCGATGAAGTGAATTTGATTGGTTGATTGATTGGTTGACTGATTTAAGTATGATATCCTATCACTGAGTGTGACTGGGTGAGTGAATACATAATTGAACCAGTGATAAAATAATTGATGGTTGATGAAGTGAATTTGATTGGTTGGTTGGATTGATTGATTGATTGATTGATTGATTGATTGGTTGACTGGTTTAAGTATGATGTCCTATCACTGAGTGTGACTGGGTTAGTAAATACATAATTGAATAAGTGATTGAAAATGATTGATGGTTGATGAAGTGAATTTGGTTGGTTGGATTGATTGATTGATTGGTTGACTGGTTTAAGTATGATGTCCTATCACTGAGTGTGACTGGGTGAGTGAATACATAGTTGAACCAGTGATTGAAAGTTATTGATGGTTGATGAAGTGAATTTGATTGGTTGACTGATTGATTGGCTGACTGATTTAAGTATGATATCGTTTGACTGAGTGTGATTGGTTGGGTGAGTGAATACATAATTGAACCAGTGATTGATGGTTTGACTGATTAATTGATAAAGTGAATTTTGATTGATAAAGTGAGTTTTATATTGATAGATGTGTATAAGAGACAGATGACAGCCAGTCTGATATTCGAATTGTTTACATACTCAACAGTGTGGTTTGTAAATTACTGTTGACATCTTCCATTATACAATGCTCTTTTAAATATTTAAGACATATGTTACACATTTTAACAGACGATTGCAAAACATTCAGAGATGCAACAGTCGTATGACGCTACTCAGACTCGCTTACAGGAAGTTAAAGAGTTCACAGACAAACTCGATAATGAAATGAATAAACTGGAACAAGTGGAGACTGAAGAAAATAAAAAGTGAGCTCTATTTTATATTCTACTGAGAACATACTAACCAGTTTACTACCTTACCAAACTAACTAAAGTAACTAGATAATTAACTAGGTAACTACGTAGCTAGCTAACTAAAGTAATGAGCTAACTCAGTGGCCTAACCTAAATGGCTCATGTGTGCATACAAAACAAAAAAAAGAAAACAAAATCAAACAGTAACATTTTGTAAAATGTGCAGTAATCATTAAAATGCAGTGAGCCAGATCTTAAATTGCTATAAGTAATATTCCAATTTACAATAATTTAAAGAAATTTTTTATTAATTAAACAACTTTTTTTTTACTCTAAATAATAATAATAACAAGAGCACTCGGTAGAGAGCATATCTCCACACACTGCAAATCCCTTTCTAAAAAATACATCTCCCAAAATATGTTCCTAATTTATTCAACCACTACCACCCCAACTCATTTCGCTCCGCTGCTCTTCAAAAACGCACAGCAACTCGCCCAAACACCTTTTATTTCAAAGAGGGGCACTATTTCCACTTTTATACTGGGTTTTTGTGGACTCTTTTAGAGTGGGCATTTACAGATTTTGTAATCCTAAATGATTTCACCAAAAATTTTCTCTACACGAGTTACGTTTTGAACACAGAATCCAAGCAACATATAGTATTGAAATATTTTATTTTCAACTACTGACACTGTAAAAAATGTGACAACCCACTTACTTTCCAACCACCACCTACTCAAAAAAAATACAGTAACCTGGCTTCCCGGAAACAACTTTTATTGTATTAGTTGTATACCTGCCAATTCCTTACTTCTCGTTAAACACACTGGAACATTTTTCTTTTATAGTTGACAAAAAATACATGCCAAGTATTGGTGTTGCAATAGAAATATTATGCAAATAGTCAAATTAATAATAAATATGGAATATTAATTCTTAGCGTTACATGTTTAAATATAAAGTCACAACATTTAATAATTTCTTCCTTGCATTAACATTGTTAAACTTTCGCAAAACTTTCATTCAGATCAGTTGATCAGTTTTTGAAATATCTTGTCTAGGATGTTTTCATTTAAATGGTCCTCATATTCACACCCTACTCTGGGTCATCACCAAAAATTAATCACCTCATCCTTGGGTTATACTGAACACCACATGTAACTTTCACTTAGATCTGTGCAGCCGTTTTTGAGATATTTTGAGCACAACATATACACACCCACACACACACACAAAAATACCAAAACGCCTTACACACACACACAAACGTACACGACTGCAAACGTATCTCCTGGCAGAGATAATAATCAGTTTTTATATGGCACGAATTACAATTAAGTCTCAAAGCGCTATAGCTCTTCTTAATAAAAAGGTGACTTACTCATCATTTATTATGTTTCCTTGTTTATATTGATTTGTTTATGAGATGCATTTGGGAACATACTGAGCATCACTCATATTATCTCCTGTCACAAAAATGCCATCGGAATAATTTGTTTGTCATTTAAAATGAAATTCAGACATACAAAACTTTGTCTTTTCATTCTGCAGCGTTCTGCAAAAGTTGCGTTCCTTAGTTGCAATGAATGAGAGTCTCAAACAACAGGAGCAACAGTTTAGAGCTCATTGCAAGGTAAGGTGTCAATAATTTCAGATACTTTTCGATAATACTAGGGAGCTTATTGCACTAAGAAGTCATCGGCGCATGTGAGAACGTTGAGTTCTCTTCATGGATTCTAGCATGCAATTTGGCCAAATTTACGTTGTTCACGCATGAGTGAATCTGTTCTAGCATCGCATCATCTTGCAAATCGAAAGCTGCCTATTGCCTATTACTTGTTTGATCCAATGACCGGGGTAGTAATGTGGAGTGTTTAGAAGCTTTATGCATGAAGCGCTATATAAGATATTATTATTATTATTTTCCAGATTGTAAAGACATTGTTTCAAATCTGGGGTCACAAAGATAATTTGTAAGGTTGCCTGACATGATCAAAATCTGCATCTGTCAGGTACTGGGATACGTTAGTAACAGGCACATTAATATAATTACTAGCTGGGTTTGCTTTGTGTAATACCACCAGGCACGGCATGTTGAATGTTTGAGCCACAGCCGTTCTATTAAACTGCTTCTATGCACATGTGAGTACTACACATTTGCCAGCAAAATCATTCCAGATAATTCTGCAGATAATTGCAGAGAAATATTTGGCAGGTGGCCAACCATAAATCAATTTTAGGTACTCATGAAATACTGTCTAACAAATATATATCAAATATATCATGGCTTTTGGTGAATTGCCTCTTTTATAATAATTGTATGTAACCGATTCTACTTTTATACTATTGGACTTGATAAACCATCTGCTGAAACGATTAACTTTATTTATTATCGGCTCCAGCAAAGCCTGCTTTTCTTCTCCAGAATATTCTCCAGGAATTATTATCCTGACTTTGTATTAAAAGTTGACTGGTTTATTTTTTCAGGAGGAAATGGCAAGGTTGAAGAAAAATATAGAAGACCTGAAAGGTGGAGTTGAGGGAGACGAATCAGAAGAAGGAGAAAGGGTTAGACTGATTGAAAAACAATTCCAGGCGGATAAAGAAAAACTTCAGAAGATCAGGCTTCTCCTTGTAAGATACTTTGCTAAATTTTGTGTAGTGCAGTCGATTCCCAAATAGATAATTTATGAAATTATTTAACTGAATGAATGAATGAATGAATGGAAAAACAAAGCACCAACGAATAACGAACAAACGTTTTTGTTATGACCGCAAGAGTATCTCATACCATCTTTACGAAATAATTGCAATAGTCTGTAGTCATACAGACTTCATTATTTGGATGTGAAGAAGCTTCAGCTGCATCTTAACATCCCATCTTATCACACTGACCCCCAGACATCAGCATAATAACCTAGTATTTCATTCCCTTCCTGAGGTTCCCATTACCCAATTTGTTTTTCACTTACAAGACCTTTCTTAAAGGGGGCTCTAGGTTTAAAATTTCTTTTAAAATATATATAGAACAGTCAGTTTGCACCTTGAAGATAAGATTTTCACAGGCTTTTAAAGTGCAGTAGTGCAGAACGAGCACTGCAGTGTTGGCATTACTCAAATTACACATTGTATTAACATAGGAAAATTCCTAAAATTGACTAACTTTCAAAGGCTCACATTTGATAACCGCTGAAGAAACACATTCATTTTATCAATTCTTAAGTTAATTTATCTGATATTTTCATTTATAAGGGTTTCATTATTTTTTTTAAATACCTCATTTTTATATTAAATTAGAGTAGAACCCACTTTGTGTTCGAGTAATTATTCAGCAATCTGGGGAGTCAGTCACATGGTTCAATCGTTCTGGGCAATCTGAAATTCTCAACTGCCAACTGGGAAAACACATCGCGGGGAAATAACTTGGCTGTTTTCGTTTCTAAATAGGAACATAGGATGTTGTTTCTGAATCAGTACATATAAATGTAAAAAAGGCAAGAGAGAAAGGCAGTAAATGCATAAGCCTACAGTATATATGTTTGAGCAAAATGGAATTCCAACTTACAAATTAAGGTTCTGTTGCCTAGGTAGCAAACATCTGTACTGTATGGGAGAGGGATTGGGGCTACTGATGTACTGTGTAGCGGGGGACGATGCGGCATAATGAGACTAGGCCCAGGCCTAACTAGACAGTGCAATAATATATGATATAAAGTACACTTTCGAAAGAAATAAATTAAAATAAGAAAAAAAAAAACAAATAACTAAGAATAATTCAGTTGCAGAGGTACCTTGTTTACGTATTATACAATGCTAACAATGCGGCTCTTGTAGCCCTAGCTAGGGCAAGGCATCCATGTGCAAAGCAGTGGTGTTTGTTTATCCATGAAAAAAGCATGCCGGGAAAGTTTATCTAACCAGGAAAAGGTGTCGTAATCTAGCTTATGATGTATGCATACTAACTATATTGTGAGTGTGACGTCACCAAAAAATGAATATATTCTATTATAACCAAAATATTAATAACTACAAGGTTTCTGGGCGTAAATTCCCTTAATACCAATTAAGGATTGCACAATTACCTTGCCATTCAAATTACAGCTCCCACTGACGTCTCGGTCGAGAAATACGGGTAGCTGAAGTTTTTCTCGCAAATATGACTACGAAACCATATCAAAATTTCACGTTCCACTTTTGACCCCGAGTTGTGCTTCGCACTCGCCGCTGAGGGTGGCGTTCCGGTATCCCTGCGTCTAGGCTACCCCTTAGTTCAGTTTGCACAGCAGTAGATATTATAGATCTCGAGAGATAACCACCATCTACAGGGGTATTTTCAGTTGCAGATCTAGGGACCAGGGAGGGACTTTAGCAGATAGAGGGTCTAAACCAGGGGGGTTGGGGTGCGGGCTGGCTAGCACCCCCAGCCTGAATCCGTCACTGATTTTAACATAAGAATTTGACTGTTGCTTCTGGCTCGTTTGCTCAGCACACATTAAAATATATCGTGAAGCCAGGACAGGCAGGATGGAATCATGAATATTAATGAGTTCTCTTGTAAAATTTTCAAGATGCTGAAAAACATGTTTTTCCTCAACACAACTGCGATGTTAAATTTCATTCCTACTATTCTTCCTAAAACTATTTTAACCCAATTTATTTCATTTACTAATCATAATATAATAAATAAATGATATATGGGGAGAAATTTCACACCCAAAGTTCCCCTTTAATGATTCCTTTACTAAATGTCTACTTTATTCATGACATCTGTAGACTGTCACTCTTTGATCCACTTTCCACCAATACTTGCCAACTGAAGTCAAACATACATGCTGTAGGTTTGTCTTTCCCCTTTTTCTCATCTGTTATATTTATCTATTCAATTGGACACTTGCTGAGGCACATATAATCTAAATATCATGCATTTATAGGAAAAAAATTGACATCAATTACATGTCACTGAAAGGAAACAGGGAGGGAAATTAGAATTTGGCCACAAATATAGTGTCTCATGGGTCAATCTAAGTAAGGTACAGGTTCATGTTGCTAAAAATAACCTAAAATAATGCCAAAGGCCAACAACAAAAAAACAAAATTATTATTGAATCAAATAAAGATGTTTCAATGGTAAATGTTGAGTTCACTTCTATTGATTGATTGCTTTATTTGGTATTAAAAAAAATTGCACTTATCCCATAAATGTCAGTGGAGTCCTTAACAAATAGTGCAAAATTATTTAAAGTGCAGATGCTCTACCTACCAAGTATAGTAAATTGACAAAATATATTGATTAGATTGAGCTCTATTTCTGTATATATATGTATTTATTAAAATTTTTAAAAATTAAACAAACTGTTGTGGCCTAAGCACTGAGACATTTTAGAACCTGGGTCAGCTTGTCAAGTTTTTTTTTTCAACTATTATCAAAGATACTAGAAACACAAGATAGAACTCTCGCATAGCAAAAATGAAGCAGATATACTGTGCATAACATCTTTTGGCGGCCTTCTGTTTCCAATAATGGCAATTTACGCGAGTTTATCCAGACCAGATCCAGATGTACACAGCGACTTTCTGTTTCAAGTAGATCCAGTTGTACATGGCGCCCTTCTCTGTCTGCTTATGATGGAAACTTTAAGCAGCAAGTTATTTATGTATTCACTGTGAACTAAGTTTGGCAGAAGTTTTTTAGATCCAGCCGTACGCGGCGCCCCATTGTTGTATTCCCACCATGCATTTTGGTAATACAGTTTTTTTTTTTGTGGAGAACTCTATCTTGTGTTTCTAGTATCTTTTCTATGTAAAGCTGTGGATTTAATGACTCATCGAATGCATTTTGGCTGGTAAAATATAACTGCTGGCCTAAAATTCTTAGAAAAACATATAATTTAACGATTTTCGAAGTTTTTGTAAATAAGTAAAATACTGAATGGTATGTCTCATTGAAAGAACTTATTTAATTTTGGTTTTACCAAATTTCGCAACAGACAGGATGGTAACATATTAACATATAAGTAAGGAATTTGCTATTCACAGGCCCGCAAGAACCGGGAAATTGCTAATCTACAACGAAAGATTGATGAAGTGCCCTCTAGAGCTGAACTAACTCAGTACCAGAGGAGGTTCATTGAACTCTACAAACAAAGTAAGTTTCCACCAGAATCAAATCTGTTATTAATATCCTTTTCTAATGTTATTTATCGTGGTTTCAAAAGCTGTTATTAATATTCTTTTCTAATGTTATTTATTGCAGTTTCAAAAGCTGTTATTAATATTCTTTCTGTTTCAATTTGATATATTTTTGTGAAATTTACCTGTTTATAAAACCATTTTTCAAGTTTATAATTACATATTTGCACACGTAGTTTACAAGCATTGATTCTTTCAGTGTCTTCAACTCATAAGGAAACAAAGCAGTTTTACACTTTATACAACACTTTGGATGACACTAAGTTGTATCTGGAGAAGGAGGTTGAGCTTCTGAACTCTATACACGATAACTTTAAAGTGTAAGTTTTTATGACTATGCCATTAGCCTGACTACAAGTCTTTTGCAAAAAGTCCTTTCGTATCCTCAATTGACCATGACTGTGTCAAATTTCAAGTTACAGGAACAAACATTCATAAAGCTTAACATATTGTATGCATTATTTTTTAACAATTGTTAATGTTCACATATGTGGCAAAGACAAGCCAAACCAGTCACTTGTTGCGAAAATCGTATTTTAGTTATTAATACAGTGCTCAACAGTAAAACGAGTGAGAGCTATAAAATGATAAATGAATCATTTAAATCCGACATTTTGTTGAAGTAAGAAAAGTTAAACTCACAGCAGCAGAAAAACATTTGAGAAATCAGCCTTCAAAGTTTATGATTTTGGGCATTTTTCAGGCAGAAACCAAATCGTTAAAAATTGTTTTTTTAACATTGAAAATGGGGAAAATAACAGCATACATGATACATAGATATATAAAGGTTTAGTTTAGTGTCATAAAAAATATTTCAACAATTTTGAGTTTCCAGCATGTTTTTGCCCCTATCTCTGAAACAGGATTTGAGACGAGTGAGTGGTTTGGCTTGTCTTTGCCACATATATTGTTTGCCGAATAGTGTAACTAATGTTCAATAACTTTAATAGATATAATTGAGATCAGATGAACATAGGAACCCTCCACCCCACTCGTTTTTAACATGATAATGCCTGCAGATTAATCCTGACAGCCAGCAATTGCTACTAGTTACCAGCTTTTCTTTGGATGTCTTGTGCAATGTAAATTCCATTGATTGATTGATTCAATAGTGCAATGTCTTCAAATGCTGGAAAGGACCAATTCCTAAAACAGTTTGAAGGAATAGTTGAGGGCGTGAAGAACAATCAAGCAAAAGTTGACAAACGACGACAAGAAGAGAAAGCATCTCGAGATCGGCTGAATAAGAACTACTTAGATATGATAGAGAAACAACGACTCTACTTCAAGACCATCAAAGATTTCAAGGAGGTATGGTTATCAAAGCTTAACGTTAACGGATGATGTCATAATTTATTCATCTTGCGTTTGCGGAGTATGTTAATTTCAGGATTTTACATACTCAACATACGTTACGGGTTTGCGCATGCGTATTTCAATTTGTTTACAAAAGGGGCGGAGCTATCGCGTTGCAAGTTGGGTACTAACGTTTAAAGTTAAGGTCAACGCTGTGTGGCGAAAAACTACCTATTTATTAATATTCTCATTTCATTGTAAGATAATAAACTGAATTCTACAGATTTAGACATTAATCCCAATTTGTTTCAAAAATAATACAGAAATGTTTATAAAACATTTTAAAGTATAGTTTTTTGTTATGTTTTGTTGTATTTGAAAATACAACAAATATGTTCACTGTGCCATACAAAATACCCATGACACAAAGTTGTTGGGCTCTTCTATGTATGTATGTTTGCCTATAATCTCTCACTGTTTTAAATATTTATTTGTAAGGAAAACCAGGGACTTCCTTTGGGAAAATCAATAAAGAGGAGGCCATTCCAGTCAAAACTAAACTAGATTATTGTGATTTTTTGGTGTATGTGGTGCTGAGATTCGAGGATTTCAAATACTTAGTCACCCCTTACATGCTGTCAACCATTATTATTTTTTTGTCTTGTCTTGTACACAAGTAATGTTGTTTCAAAACTGAACAAGTGGTTTTCATATTCTCACTAATGTAATTATTGTGTATAATCCGTAAGAATTTCATATCATAAAAGCAATGATTTTTTTGTAAACAATGTTTTTGGTTTTTGTTTTTTTTTTTCTACAAGGAATGTCGAAAAAATGAAATTCTTCTATCAAGACTGGAAGTAAAGTAGAAGCAACTGCTATAGTAGATGGACCAGTCTTCCAACAATTTAACCCTAGTCTTCCAGATTCTCAAGACTTAGTTTTCACCATGTTTTATCATCGGTGAATTGTTTGATCCGATATTATCTTTGTGCCACCAAAGGGCAACAGATTTTTTAACATATTAATTATCATATCAATTAGTATTGATGATTTATATATCGATCATATATTAAATATAATATCGATTTAAATATCGATTAAAATGGTACAAACTTTATCAACCAAACAACCTTTGATTTGTGGTGAGTGCCAATTATGAAAGAAATTTAAGGTGTGCTTAAAATTATTATTTAGTCTCAATAATATATGATAATATATAATGCATGTCTAGATAAATAATGTATTTATCTGTTATTGATTATTTAGTATATTCCACTACTTATCAATATTCCAGTTCAAAAATATGAATGATGTGTATAATTGTACAAGATATATGGAGAATAAATCAGTAAAAAGTGAAATTAGAAATATTAAATTTTATTGGCTCATGTGACATGTACAGAAAGCAAAGCTACTCCATCGGTGGGAATCGTCTTTAAAACATTTGACCATTAATTTTTATTAAATGACTGTTAAATAGTTCTACAGTACTATAAAATGTTATACTTCCATGAAATGACAGTTGACCGAGATTTAGAAGCCAGCGCCAACCTTAAACTTTATTAACCCTGTTTTATACAATATATAACCTGTCATTTACTCGAATAACGAACGTCCTCATAAGGGCATAAGCTGAATTGCCTACAAACCAATCAAAAAGATACCCAAATATATCAAAAGACATGTGTTTGAACACAAGAATAAGACATTCACTTCCTTTACACAATATTTGATAAACATTGTAATCTCATAAGAAAAAGTGAAAAATATAAATCATATAAGTGGGGTTAGTGGGCGTATGCCCCCCCCCCCATTGAAATGTTCGAAGTAAAAAAAAATCATGCTTAAGTAGTTAAAAATCACCATATACCACCTTATTTTGGGAGCTTGCTCACTTAATCGTCGATTGGGGCACTTCAGCTTCTCCCCACACCCCATCAGCCACCTTCCCCACGTTTCAATGCAGCATGGATTGACCAGCAACAAAATTATATTAGCAGTAGCCTAATTATCAGGGATGGCGCCAGTGAGGAGTGGGGGTCGGGGAGAAAAACCACAATTCGGGGGAACTTCAGCTTCTCCCCACAGCCCATCAGCCACCTTCCCCACGTTTCAATGCTGCATGTATTGACCAGCAACAAAATTATATTAGCAGTAGCCTAATTATCAGGAATGGCGCCAGTGGGGAGTGGGGGTCTGGGAGAAAGACCACAATTCGTCTGGGAGAAAAAAATTATGTATTTTCTAGACTGAAAATCGATTAAATAAGCTTTGGAAGCCCTAAATTGTCATATTTTTTGGGGGATTCGCCCCCTAGAACACTTTCGAGAGATTTTGAGCGCGACGCTTGACAACGTTCACTTTTTTTTTCTCGTTGACATTGCCCCTCCCCCACCCACCCCCGCTCGGAT
>NW_022689540.1:613688-621920 GCF_011630105.1 Anneissia japonica | reverse complement strand
CCCCCGCTCGGATCCCCTGTCGAGCAAAACCTGGCGCCACCACTACTAATTTATATGCACAAAAGGATAAACAATCTGTGTTGATGTTAAACCTAGAGTCTGGTAACAAAATGTAGCACATACTCAGTGGACAGCTTCAATTATTCTCAAGGGATTATAACCATAAACCGCATTTTGCAAGTGGTCCGGCCATTATAGAGCAGGGCGGGGGATAAGCACATGCGGCTATAACTACACATATCCACGGAGGATTAAGATTAAGTTAGTGTGGTATAAGTGCATATTCACCTCAGCCCAACCATGTTTGGTGAACAACTTTTTTTTCGCCTCTCTGGATGCGCGCTGATCTAGGCCAGAATGTGATTGTCGAAACCCAGTTTGCGGAATTCCAGATTGCCGAGTCCATTTTGTCGAAACCCAATATGGCAGTTTGCCAACTCAAAAAACCATGAATCCCAGTTTGTCAAAACCCAGTTTGCCAAAACCCATGTTTGCCGAATGTCGATTAAAATTAGTAAAGCATTACCAACAGCATAAAATTAATTAACGATGGACCATGTATTCGTATAATAAATAGAAACTTATTGTAGTTAATGGTTCATTTTGTTTTTTTTAAATCAAACTTGATTAAGAATTCGACAATTCAGCAAAACAATTAGGCCTGATAAAATGCCTTTATTTATAATAAATATATAAAGTTTAAAGATAATAGTGTAAACCTAAAGAAAAGAAAAGAAAATAATCTGAAAAAAAGTGGGTGGGGGGAGGGGTGTCTAGAGCCTCGGCCATGCCTTCAAGTGTGTTTTCTCATAGCATTGTTGTTTTCTAGTGTTTTGTCTTTTAATTTGTATAATACGTCTCCTCACTGACCCACCCGTCATTTTTCAAAAGCACAGTATGCTGTACTTTTGTTATTCAAACTTCTCATTTTGTTTCACTTAATTTACTGGTACTTATTTATTTACTGTATTTATTGCACTGACTAAAAAACTTTTTATAGCCTCAAATTATTAATCGTTTTTTTTTTTTCTTTTTTTAGGTGGCCTGAGCTTAAGTGTCTCCGGACCTATACAGGCCTCCATTCATTTATCAAAATTTTCTTTTTTCCCTTGTGAAATGTAAATAATTGCTTGATAATGATGAATAAACAGTAACAGTAACGGTGACGGTAACAGTCAGCAACTTTGTTTTGATCAACCGAGTTTCGGCAAGCTGGGTTCTTACGATTTCGGTGAACTGGATTTGGCAAAGTGGGCACTGACTCGGTAAACTGGGTTTCGACAAACTGGGCGGATACCCCGGAGGATAGCAGCTGGTTTACAGTAGCCACTACCCATGCGGCCGGTGAGGGTCCGACGGCCCTGCAGTTAACAGGGGAACTACCTGGGAAGCGAGTCGCTCCATTTTTGGACTCAACATTGTATACGTTTCGTTTATCATCTTTTCTACGCAGAACGTCATTATTACATCATCTGTTACGTTTATCGTGAATTTTTTGAAGAATTAAAAGTTGCATAACAACCTATATACTATAGGCCTATACCTATGTATTAGTAGTCGATTCTCATCCTACAATCATCATCATCAACACCACCATCCTCATCATTATCATCATCGCCACCAACATTATCATCCCACCACTACCATCATCATCATCATCAATACCATCATACCTATTTCCATCATCATCGTCCTCATTATTCTCATCAACGTCCTCATCCTCATCATCATAAAGAAATGGCGCTTTAGATTAAAAAAAGAATAATTAAATGTTTTTTATACCTCTCCAGGTGGCGTTTTACATAATAAACAATACTGTATGCGGAGTTGAAAGACTTCGAAGAAGACTTTACATTTAATAAAAACAATGTGAGTAGGCCTACTGTATTGGATATTTTGCATCGTTAATTCAATAGTTAAATGGAAATTCTGTCATCATACATGTTTCTTATTTCAACTAAGTTTGTTAGTTGACTATTTCCATCGACTGAGGCAAGCACTGACATGGCTGCACTCTATTCAACAACATACATTCCAAGTGACTCGCTGAAACCTCCAAACACCTGAAACTGACTAAAGAAAGAAACGCTATTTACAGCTTGGGGCTTGTTAACTTTCGTTCGTTGTTTACAAATGTAAACAAACAAACAGACAATACGAACAATTACAATACGAACAATTGTTCGTATGCTATTTTTCTGGAATCTTGTCAGTATCGGGTGCACGAATCATTAATAATCGAAACCCCGACAAAAATATATTCTATGGGGCCTTTTATTTTAAAAGGACAACGAAAGTGATAGGGGTAGACCCAAATGACACCGTCTATGTCAATAGTGATATTAATATCGTTATGGATGTGTATCTACATGATGTCGATATCAATTATAGCTAGAGTGGCGAAATAGAGGGGACACAGGGAGGGACTTTCAGAAATGGAGGGTCTAGACCACCCCAGCCCTAACCCCAACAAAGGTTGGGGCTGGGGTAAAACAAAGTTATGATTATGACACCTCTGTATACCTCCATGCTCTACACTGCCGGAAATGGCACTCTCAGACTTAAATTTAAATACCATATTTTTTTTCTCCATTTTTCAAAATAATTTTGAATAATTTAGGGGAACGTTTGCACATGACCTACCACCCTTCTCCCGCCACTGGCTACAGCTGTCAAATTGCATTTCTTTTAAAATAGAGAGCAGTTGACATCTTATATATTAGTAATAATAATAATGATATTTAAAAATAATAGAGCGCCGGTATCCGTTTAAAAAACGCTCATGGAGACCCTCCACTAGGAAGTCGAAATATGAAAAAAAATTAAATTAAAAGTACCAGATAGTGACAGTTTAAGAACTCTCTCTCTCTCTCTTTGATTTTTTTTAAATTAAAAGCAACTAGCCTTGCTCATGTAGCCCGAGTTACCATAACCTATAAACTAACATTGACCCCATCCCCCCTTCCCATCGTTCGATTCCACAACAAACTAAATATTAATTTTCATCCAAACAAATTTATTTTGATAGCCAATTCCTAATATTGTGTTCAAAAAGCACATGGGCGATTCTAAGCCCTAAAATCTTTCCCCATGAACCCCACCAATTTTTGAATATATTTATGAATCTATATATTCATTTCTATCGAATGGTACACTTTCACACATTTTATTTACCCTAATAATCGAATGTTAACATAATTTATTCACGCTATCAGGGACATATCCGGGGGGGGGGGGGCATCTGTAACAGGGGGGGGGGAGCCGTGGGAGCCGCGGCTCCCTTCCCCCCTTTGTACACAGTATTAAAATTTTAAAGCTTATTCTTGAGCCAATACAAATTCTTTCTTGGGATCACTCTAAACATGTAAATATGCATCAGTACACGTTATACATAGGCCTAATAGAACACATAGGCCTAAGCGTGATTAAAAAAATCTTAAATCCATAAATCTCATGCCAGGTCTTTTAAGATAGAAATGCGATACTGTGGTTCAATTTCGTTTTTATCCTTTTGCAAGTTTCTTTAAATGTTTGTTTAATACTACTACTAATAGTAATAATAATAATAACAATGATGATGATGACGATAGTAATAATTGATATTAATATTAATAACAATAAAAAGTGAAGAAAATTGTGCTAAATGCGAAAAAAAGTTGATTTGTTGATCATAATATAGTATAGTTAAAGCTTAGTAAGCTATAATTAGGCCTAAGTTGTCCTGGATATTAAGTAGATCCCTGATAAAAGATCATGAGAAATTTGTTGGCGTTTCATTTTGACTATAATGGTAATGTGATGATGATGAATTTTACTATATAAAAGTGTCATTTCCGGCCATCTCGATAGGTACTATTTCCTCAAATTTCCTCACCTCAGCCACAGCCATGTTGGGGCTAAGGTGGTTGTGAAATCACGTTTTTGAAGTAGGCCTAAAGTACATACTCAAAGACAATGTTTTTAAGCTTTGTTTTCTATGGGATACACACATACATTAATAAGATCTCTATGGTTGTCAAAGATCATGAGAATTTTTTTTTTTGGCGCTTCATTTTGACTAATGGTGATGTGATGATGATGAATTTTACTAAAAGTGTCATTTCTTGCCATCTAGAGGTACTATTTCCTCAAATTTTCTCACCTCAGCTCCAATCACCTTTCAAAACAGATCTGTGCCCTTCCCTGGGTATGACATTAAACTCCATCGAGTCGGCTCCTAATGTATGTCTTAGTGACTGCTGTTTGTTTTTAGGATGTGATTTGATTTTTCATGTAAATTTTTCGTGATTATGACTATTCTGGATAAAGAATGTTTTGAGCAACGGTGGATTCAAGCCCCCCCCCCCCTACATTTTTTTAAGGAAAAAAAAGAAAAATATATTCAAATTGAAGTGCGAGAGTATATTCAAATTGAAGTGCGAGAGTGTAATTTCCGGCCATCTAGAGATGCCCTAATCATAAATTTTCTTACCTCAGCCCCACCATGGTGGGTAATTCCTCGGTCTGTGAAAGTCCCTCCCTGGTTCACCTCTCTTTCGAATTCCTGGATCTGCCACTGTTGATTTATTATATAATTATTTTTGCGCTTATTTATAATGCGTCTATTGCAATTTTCACTTTATCCTTTCAAACAGTCCTAAGAACGTTACAGAGTGCGCTACTTCACAGGGGGATTCGCTCCCTTGACCCCGCCGGGGTCATACGTAATTCGCATAACGGCTCCCCCCCCCCCTCCTTTCAAAATCCTGGCTACGTCCCTGCACGCTATTGTAATCTACTAGGCCCGTCCAATACCATTATTTATTAAACCTCATTCATTTAATGGTATGATGATACTAACAATTAATACGGTATATAATAATATGATAATGCTGATATTTTTGATTATTTCTCTGTTTCTAAATCTTTTATCAATATTTTTCTATTCCAGTGAGGTAGACGATAATACCACATGTCAGGAAAGGATAGCCGAACTCGATGGTGAAAGAGCAATTATTATTTATAGATAGACAAATGTTATCACTCATCAAGCTTCTTTCAAAAATTCTGGATAATTATGAAATAATTGTTTAAATATAGTGTGATTTAAAAAAAATATATTTTCCTCTGAAAAGTCTGTATACAAATATTAACAATATTTATTAATTCTTGTAGGCTTTTTATGTATTGATATAAGCTTATATACATTATTTTATTAGTTCTATTAATTTTTATTTTAATAATAGAGAAAATAACCCGTCATATTGTTGTAAAAATAAGTATAGACATATGTAAGACAATAAGATAAAACATTTTGAGGATGAAAAATCTGACTTATTGATTTTTGCCGAATGTACATGTGATATATGTAAAACTTGATTTCAATGCTTGGAAATAAAGATCAAAATGAATTATGAATTGTTTCTCATCTATTCAATGTCTGTGTTTGCTTTAATAAATCCAATAGCTAAAATATACTTATAAACAAAAAGTTAAGAAGAATTGCTTCATCAATATTGGCTACTTTGTCTATTAAACTAGCAATGAAATGTTTTCGAGGACTCCCTCAACAACAGAATACAGAACCGGAAATGACGTAGTTGCTAGGCAACAAGCTCATGCATACTCATGATTATTCATTAACACCTGTTCTAATTAGACTAACAATAAAATCTTTTTGGTCGATTTTGTCAAAACTGAGCTAAAAGTTTTTATTGTTAGTCAAATGAGCACAGGTGTTACTGAATATGCATGCGCTGTAGCCTAGCAACCGACGTCATTTCCTGTTTTGTAGAATTCGGCTGCACTTTGCTCTGAAAATGTTCGTAATTTGTTTTTATCATGTGAAAATTTGAAAAAATTGTGTTTATAAGATATTGTAGTAGCTTATAATAGTGGTATCGTATTTCGAATTGATTCAAATTGGTTATAATATATTTAATTCAATTATATACTGATTAATATCATGAAACATATTATTAATGCAATTACGACAAATGAAGTACACAATGATGTATTTTAAATTTCACATCAGTTAACTTTTATTTATTTCTTATGCTCGGAAATTTTACATTCGAATTATATAAACGTAATATAAATCAAACACAAAGATTGTAGTTTTATATAATACGGTACTGTATATAAAATATTATAGTGTTAAGGCCTTATTTTATTTGAGTGTAAATGTAATATCGTTAGAGGACTGCGGTATTTATACTTTTTATATATTGGACAATAAAGATTGAATTGAATTGAAAACGTTGTACAAGAAACATAATTTGCAAATTTAATTAAATTCCGATGCTCCAGTCGAATAAACCCAATAATCGGCGCATAAATCCGGCTATTGATACTACATTGAGTTCCGACAATTTAATACATCGTCTTCCCGTGACAATGATTGTACATCGATCTCGCACTTCTTGATGAATCTGTAGATTTGACCTGAGACACTGAAATGAAAGAGATTCAAATAGTGAGAATTGCATTCAATTATATTATTTTTATTTTGACATTTTGACATCTGTGTAGTAGGCCAGGCCCGTACGCAGGGCTGTAGGTAAAAGGTTTGAGAGCCGATCTTGAAATGTGTGATAAGTGTGCTTGTCAGTGGCGTAGCTACGGCCAGTGCAGCCAGTGCAAAACGCTGACCTATGCATAAGTCAAAGTCTGAGAGTGCCATTTCCGGCCATGTAGAGGTGCCATAATCATATATTTTCTTTTCTTAGCCCCAACCATGGCTGTATTTCTGCGCAAGTCTCTCTCTGGACACCCCCCTCTATTTTGGATTCCTGAACCCGAAGTCCCTCCCTGGACCTCTATTTTGAATTCTGGACTCGCCCACTGATTACAAGTCGCGAAAGTGCAAGCGCTTTTGTATTGTAAATTGTGAGCAATTTAGCCTTGGCTACAATTCAATTTTTGTCAATTGCTTTCTCCTTTTTGTATCGTTTTGAATAAAATATACCATGAATAATAATATGACGCAAGAACGCCTTCCAGCGCTCGCATTAATATAATGCACATTCACTATGATACATAAATCTAAATCGGTAGAGTGGTGGACGTATTCGATTCAAAACAACAACAAATCGAATAATTGCTTTCCCTACCCTGTTCATATTACAGGGACGTATCCAGGGGGGAGCCATGGGAGCTGCGGCTCCCTCCCACCTCCCCCTTTGTACACAGTGTTAATTTTTTAAAGCTTATTTTTGAGCCAATACAAATTATTTCCTGGGATCACTCAAAATGAATACTTCTAAAATACGTAAAAATGCACCAGTACACGTTATACATAGGCCTAGGCCTACTATAACTATAACACATGCTTAAGCGTGATTAAAAAAAAAATACATAAATCCAAGTCTTTTAAGATACAGAAATGTGATACTGTTGGTTCAGTTTAGTTTTTATCCTTTTGCAAGCTTTTTTTTAAAAGTATTGTTTAATAATACTATACAATTAGTAATAATAATAATAATAATAGTAATAATAATAATAGGCCTAATAATAATAATAATAATAATAATAATAATAATAATAATAATGGTGATGATGATGATAGTGATAATTAATAGTAATATTGATAAAATGTGAAGAAAATTGTGCTAAAGGCGAAAAATAAAGTTGTGATTTGTTGATGATAATATCATAGTTAAAGCTTAGTAAATTATAGTTAGGCCAAGTTGTCCTGGATATTAAGTATATCCCTGATAAAGTACATGAGAAATTTGTTGGCGTTTCATTTTGACTATGTAATGGTGGTATGATGATGATGAATTTTACTATGTAAAAGTGTGATCCGGCCATCTAGAGGTACTATTTCCTCAAATTTTCTCACCTCAGCCCCAACCATGGTGGGGCAGAGGTGGTTGTGAAATCACGGTTTTGAAGTATGTAAAGAACATACTCAAAGACAATGTTTTTAAGCTTTGTTTTCTATGGTATGACCTATGCCTATGTACGCCCAAACCCCACCATCCCACAAAAAAACGGTCCACACTTTATGGCGAACATTTACTGAATATACTTCAGTAAACCTGTTGCTTAACAGCCTACTTTACGCTTCTTGTTATTTTGTATATACTTTATGTGTGGTTTTGCCTTGTTTTTAATTCTGTTGTTTGTTCTTTCTGTTTTGATTATACCTTTACGTTAAGGTGAATATCAATAAAGAATATCTGAATATAAAATTTATATATATATAGGCCTATATATATATATATATATATATATATATATATATATATA